>NC_090785.1:17225000-17307500 GCF_040054535.1 Antennarius striatus | reverse complement strand
CACTTCCAATGATACAGAACTAGCACAGTAGGGACAGAGAGTGGTGCCATTGTAAATTAATCAGACTTGTGGAGGAGAAAGAAGTCAAAAGCATTTCTCAAATTAGACAAACCCCAACCCCAGCTTGAAACAGGCGAGCCCTGACTGTGATATGGCCGGATTCCACGCTTCACACAGGGCCGAGGCGCATTCAGAGCGAATAAAGTTGGCCAGGTTTGGTACAGTTAACCTCCATGTTGTTAGAGCTGAAGCCAATTATCTGGTATTGTCTTTCACTGCACGGCATGGATGAGAGGGGATGAGCGAGGAAGAGTGGCATCAACAAAGTATTTTTCATTTAGGGAAATAACAACAAAGTCAAGCTTTGTTTTGGGATTTTATCCAGACACATTTCCACTGCTGAGTCGCTGTCATATTTGTGCCTCTTCCTCTGATCTGAGATCTGTAGTCAGGCCCAATCCAAGCTGCACTGTTTGGGGGGACATCGGGCCAGCCTGGTTCCCCCCCGTCCCCTCACCGAGACAGCACTGGGTTTAATTATCCCCAGCTGTGCTTCATCTCCCTCCCCAGCTGGACTCGGCGTCCCGGTCGTCCTCTGTTAGCGGCGTCGCAACACAGCGAAGTCAAGGTGAGACGTACAGTAACACACACAGAACACACACGCATGGGTTCAGGCAGGGAACAGGCGCCGTGAGGACATTACTACAGTTTATCTGGTTAATTTAGAGGTCGAGCAAAAAAAAGATAAAAAGAATCAGCATTATAATGTTCTACTTTGGTGTGACCGCCAAAATTAATCCTAATTAAAAATGTTGTTTAGGTTTTAAATTGTGGCATTCATTGATTGTGTTGCGTTTCATGCTGTGGTCATGCTACTCTGTTCTCCCTGGATGCTGTGTATATACACAGGGGGTACAAAATAATATAACACTCTCCAGGATATTTTGAATTCGAAGCCCTGGCCAAATGGCAAGACCAAATATTATCTTGGTATCCTGTGTTTTATTTTTTTTAATCAGGGAAATCATTTCCTTCCGTCATTTGTGAACCAGAATTGTTGTTGGCTCAGTATTTATAGACAGAAAACAGAAACGTATGTAAGAATGCCAGGAGTGGTCCATGAAAATGTCCTCTTATGCCTACAAGAGTCAAAAGGAACCATTTCCTTACAGAGTGGAACCTTTCGCCACCTCCAAACAAATGTGTAAACATTTATGAGAAAATTTTCAATTGAAGTCAAATTTACTTTAATACCCCTTTAAATATTAAAACAATCACCTTTTTTGACCTTTCTGAATTTTTCTTTGACCTATGCAATTGTTACTGAGTCTTGCTTTAAACTATTTTCCTGTGATACTTTCATAATCTTTTTTTAGTGTTATATAATAAAAAATATAAATCTTCCAATAAAATTTTATAAGCAGGGCTGGAGCTACCAATGACCAGAGGTGACTCTGGGATCAGACTTTTACAGGGGCTCGACCCGCATGTACGTAAAATTCTAAAGTGAATAAAATATTAAAGATTGTTTAAGGTTAAAGAGAGAATTAAAGATTGTCCACTATAACAGTCTTTACTTTATTATCTGTCCTTTCCGACCTGGTGCCTCCTGCTCTTGTTCTGTCCACTTTCTGTCCATCCTCACTGAAAACATATTTTGCGATCCAAAGAATGAGAAATTAAGATTTAAGAACAAGAAATTAGGATTTAATAACACATAATGTAAAAAATTCCCTGCTCTAATTTTGTATTGTGAAAGGGTGACCAGTAGCGTGACCCCCCCACCCCCACCATTACATTTATTCCACAGAGACAGTTAAAGATAAAAGAAAATAAAAATATTATTGACCTCAAATAGCCGAAACACAGTCTATATACATGTGTGTGGGTGTGTGGGAAAAAAAACAATGAACTGTTCATCTGTAAAAAGAAAGGAAAATAAAATAAAATCAAACCGACCACAATAATCACTTAAGATGGAAGCACAAACATCTTGTCCCTAAAAAAAAAATTAAATGTCACAACTGACATTGATCCTCATTTGTAATGCATTGTCTCTTTGTACAAAATTCAGAGGGAAAGTCCACATTGCTCTCTCAGTGCCACATTTGGTTGCAGATCAATAACTTCCATGTGTAGAGATCGAGTATCTGCTCACTTGTAGATCTGTTTAGCCTCCAGTGAAAATCTGTTGACATTTCTGTCCAGTAAGGGATTCTGAGGGAAAAGAATGAGCCGCTCTCCAAGGCTAAATTTGTCAGAATGAGAAGCAGAAGATGCCAATAAGTCTATGTTTGAACTCAGCATGGGAGGAAACATCTCTTTGAATTTGTGTCATTGATACAAAATGTTACAATACAGATTCACTTTGAAAATGTCCGACTTCCTCTGGAAAGACTGAGCAGCCGTTACCAAATCAAACAGAGAGTTCTTTTTCTTGTGATTTTAAGCTGAGGTCACTTTGGTGTGATGTCATGTCAACCAATGAGGCCATAATATCAATTTTCACATCAGCTTCCAAAAACTGAGCAATCTGGCCTTTAGTTCCTTCTTTTGTACCAAGAACATTTTTGCTTTAATTTTGAATTGCTCAGACGCATGCTAGCACCCTGTAGCTGCTGAAGCTCTGCAACGTCGAGCAGTGACTGCGCATCCTGTTTAAATTCTTATTTAAAGAAAGTTTCGGTTTATTCCTCTCATTCCATCCAGAAACAATCTTTAGTATTCCCCAATTTTAAAGAGATGTCTCTCTTTTCATAATCTCCACAGTATTCCTCGTGAGCACTCGTCTACTAGTGGTGATGTGAGGGAAGCAGAGGGGATCCTCATTATGTCATAATTCCTTTTCTACATTCTTACGTTACATTTTTGCAGGTAAGTTTCTTCCCAGCATCCAAATTTACCTTCATAATGACATCTAATATATTTATTTTTTGACAACCGCGATGGAGTCTGCAAAAATTAGGCACAGCAGCCTTGCAGCGTGTTTCACATGAAGAATCTCCGTCTGGCCATCTCAGAAGACTCGGTTTCTGCTGTCAGCTTACCAATTTTTGAAAATGCCATTTTTCTAGCGGGTTGTGGCCTCTCTGCCTCCTTTTGCTGAGTACATACAATATCGATAGAAGCATATCTTAACATCCTATTCTGGTAGCTTTGCAGCAGTAGACTGCTCCTCTGAGCTGGACATCAAAATCCCTTTTATAATCAATAAGAGCACAAAATCGAATCAACTGGACTTGCTTTAGGTTTGTTGAAGACATTTCACCTTTCATCCAAGAGGCTTCTTTAGTTCTGACAAACTGGTAGAGAGTCCAGGTACTTCTACTCCCGTCGGAGCATAAAAGAGCAAATGCAACAACAACAACAACCTGCATTGTAGGTGGCTGATAGATGGTGTCTTAATCCTCCTCTGTGCAGAGATGGTTTCTCCAGTTTGACGTAAATGGTTTCTTTAAATTCCTCTCTGAAACTGTCTGTCTTCCCTGGCTTAAGCCTGGACATGACTGTCCTCAAAGGTGTGGCTTTGTCTTTCAGATGCAGGTGGACTTCTGAGCCTGGTCCTGAGAAATTGTCTCTCCTGTGTTGAGCCACGTGTGGAGAAGTTGTTTGGTCTCCTAAATGTACAAGTCAATGCAATCCTCACAGCACTGGACAGCAGACACCGCATTGCTCTGTTTGTGTCATGGTAGACCAGCTTCTGTCTTAGTGTGTTTCCAGGTTTGAAATGTATGACACTCTTGTGCTTACTGAAAAGTCTCTTGAATTCTTTAAAACACTAGGGGATGACGATGGGTTTCCGTTTGTCTGTCCTCTCCTGTTCTTTATTGTTTTTCTTGTTGAACAATGTTGAGCAATGATTTTTTTTTTTTTTGCTCCAACAGTAGTAGAAATATTTGGACTCTACCAGTCAGTCAGAACTGAAAAAACTTTTAATGGATACACAGTATTTAGCTTATAGTCTGCTAAAATAAAATAAGATGACAAGATGAGATGAAATGCAATATAATACGACACGCTACGGTATGATATATTACGATATGGTACACACAGACTCAGTATGACCTTAACTAACAGTGCGTATAAATGTTTGAATTAATGAAATGTGTTGAGGGGCTTTCAGAGATATCACCATATAAAGATTTATAGAAGTGACACAAGATAAAGTAATTCCTTGTATGATTAGATTTTTTGTTTCCTGTAAATTTGGGGCTTTTAGCATCTCCTGATATAGCGCTCCTCTTTTTTCTTTTAAAGAATGAATAAATTACTCCTCATGGAGTTTTTTCTAACACAACACGTATGTTTGTACTATAACTGAGACTCCTTTATCACCAGACCTGTCAGACGCTGGATACTGCCCTGATTATAAGACATGATCAGATACTGTGCTCACTGCCTGTCTTCACACACAGCTTCATTCCCGCATCACATCCACACACATGCTCACACATGCACACACATGCACATGCATTCACACATATGCACACAGTAGTGTAAAACAGATGTGGCTGTTGAGATAAGAGTACCACTGCCCCATACTGGTTCCAGAATGACACAAATGCTTCTGAAAGCGGTCCCAGTGTGCAGCTTTTGCGTGACTACTCATCCAGCAGTTTTGATTGATTCCAAATCTGACTGGCTTTGACTCGGCCCATCTGTGCGACTGTCCTTGGCCTGGGTTTAGGGTCTGGGGTAGAGGAGGCTGCAGAGTTATCACACCGAGAGGCCGTCAGGGTCGTTACAACCCTCTGCTTCGATATTTCCACTTTTTTGATGGAAGCCAAATGTTGCGCTGGAATCCCTGTGTCTGTCTGTCTTTGTTCCCGTCTCTCACCATCCTGTCCGGGGCTATGCCAGCACAGCTGTGAGCAGCAGCGTGTAATAAAAGTCTAATGTGAGCAGCTGCTGGGGGTTTAAACTGTAATGAGATGGTGTGTGAGATTACCACACTTCGCTAGTCGCTGAGAGAAAGCTTGGCACCCCGACAACACTGTCCCCCCGCCTCCACCCCCCCAACGGTGCAATTACACTTTAGATACGGCTAATAGAATATCCACACAACGCCTCTAAGCAAGAAGCATAATGAGCTTTAGCTTAGCCTCTTCCCTCTTTCTTGCTCCATCTCTGTCTCCAGTCTCCCACATGCCCACAGCTGTACAGAGCATCCACCCCGAGGAGCTGCTGTAAACTGTGAGGGGCTGATCTAAGAAACAGAGACAGCGATTCTGAAATCAAAGGAACGCCTAGTCAGAGGATTCCCACAGATGGGATAGCATTTTTTATTTTTTATTTTTTTACCGCGGCTTGATCGCTGAAAACACTGTTTGCCAGCTTACATCAGACCAACAAATAATCCAGGCCTCAAGTCATGCATAGCCGAAAGCCCTGTGTCAACTTCATTAGTCATCATGGGGGAGTTTGTGGTACAGGATGCATGCATACTGACATGGTGCCCTCACACTCAATAGTAGGTTTACAATGGAAAGAAGCCCTGCTATGGAGTTGCTTTAGGCCTGTTGTGGAGCTTTTGTCATGCACTACATTATCATTCAAGCCCCCCCATCCCCATTCCTCCCCTTCTTATTATCCTCCATGGTTTCTATTAACAAGTCTTACTGTGCTCAAATCTCATTTGTTTTACTTCTTCTTTACCCCCCCCCCCCTCTCATCCTATTATTAGAACCTGGTCCCAGGCATGATGGAATGGATGTAGGAACATAAAAGTCCTTGTTATGATTCCAACATCTCCTCAGAAGTCCTCTTTAATGAAAGCTCAGGGTATCTGGGTGTGAAATGCCTGTGCCTGTCATGACAGGGCTGTGATAATAGGCCCAAAGGTGCCACCGCCGCATCACACTGGAGGAGGAACTCCTCTGAATGTGTGCTGCTCTTCATTACCTCATGCACAAGGCTAAACTCCAGATTCTCTGCCCTGTGAAAGTGGATATTGTGAATGTGACCCCAAGGAGCAAAGCAGTGAAATTTCAATATATGGCACAGTCAGTATTATTCCAAGCCTGAATGAGGAGCCTTCCAGACAATTAGTGGTGACTCATAGAAAGGGATGCGATGGGTAATTTATGGAGTACGTCTTGCCTCAGTTGTAGCCATGCCCTTGCCAGTGAGTATGTATATTTCTCACTCCCACAACAGTCTGCTGTGACACTGTTGGCAGGGATAGAGAGAAAGGATGCTCTCTGAGGACTGAAATGAGTGCAAACTCAATTTCTGCAGGTGTTTGGGAGATTTGGGCGAATCTGCTTCTTCAATTCGATTTCCAAACATTACTGTTGCGTCTCCATGTCGGGCTGATATGTGCCTCTTTGGCTGCAGTTGTATTTCCAGAATGTCTGCGTTTCAGTGCAGGTACATCCAAGAGATTTTATGCTTGGCAAATGGCCTGTCGCTGTCACATACTGTAAGTGTTTTATCAACACGGTGCAGACAGCCCAAGTCGCATTATAAATTCAAAGGACGATCAAGTCATTAAAGTAATATTTGAAGCTGGAGTGTGGCTAGGCAGGCTTATCAATGTACTCTACCATCCCTTCCATTAGCCCACCTCATCTCTTTATCATCAGAAACAGATATAGTCTGGTGGAGATAGCAGCTGTCATTTAACTCCACCGCAGCGTTTTTATTCAAACACATTGTTAAGCGACACTCCATTGTAATTTCACCGCAGATCCATCTCTGCATCTGCGTATGGTAATTATAAGATGACATGAGCGTGATAGAAAAATTTAGCCCAGTCAGCCAAAAGACTCCAATTACAAAACATCTAAACAAACGTTTCAGCTAATGCATCCTTCAGCTAACTTCTGTTCTCCTCGTCATCCATTTGTCATGCAACGCCACGGTGCTTGCAGCTCACTGCTCAGTGTGGAATTCTTATTGCCACATGAGATCTTCGAAGTGTCCCAGCTCTTTGCCTCTGAAACGTGTGTTCCAGCTGTTACCACTCTATGGAGTTGTGAGGTTATAATGAGCATGGAAGCAGCTGCTTCCTCCTACAGTAGAGGCCCCTGCCTTTCTAATCCTGATCATTAAGAAGGGAAAAGGGTGTGGGGAGGCAGGGTGCGCAGACTTGTGGGCCTCAGCACCCCAGGACATGTAGAGGAGACTTGGGTTACCCAACCGTTTTATTAGCCGGACAGCAGGTATAGGACCTTATTGATCCATCTGAAGTGTTTGAAAAGGATTAACTTATGCAAGACAGCTGGAGCAAAGACTACAAAGAAGTACACCAGGTCCATTTTTCATCTGATGTTGCCGAGACCTAAACCGGAGTTTCGACATTCAGCAAAAAAATAACAAACTGTGGTAGCAATTTTCCTGCTACCACAGTAAGAACTTGCTCGGCTGTGGAAAACACACAATGGGACGGTATTGCTCTATTCTTACACACTTAACATCACCATGCATAAACGCAATCTTATATTGAAAATATCAGATTATGAAATATTAATGTTCTGACCTTTCCCAGTAATGATTTCATGATTTAATTTTCTCAGGCTTTACCTTAAAACGCTGAAAGAATACAAAACAGACCCAAGCAACCAGGAGCAAAGGGGGTTCGGTGGAGGAGGGGGTGATCTATTGAGACTATGACATTTGCATTCAGCTTGTAAATATCAACAACACTCAGACAGATTATTCATAGGTGAAAACTCTGTGTCACTACTCCCCCTACAATAAGCTCTGACACATTGGCAAAGACACTTTCAATTTCTCTGTTTAATACTTTAATCTGAAACACTTGACTGAGTGAAGTTTTAAATGGACTGTGCTATAAATCACACACCATGAACACAGCTCCATTCTGATTAAATATATGCGAGCGTATACCATGGAATGTACTGGTGTAAAGTTAATGGTGTTACATTTGGAGTAACAAGCCTTCACAACCTTGTCACGGTTGAGTCGACGTGTAACAGCACCCAGAGCTGTGACTCTAACAAGACTGTCTTTGGAGCAATTTTATGTAGATTAGCAGTATGCTAATTTAAAGCATGACCTCTGTGTTTGCCAGAGAAAATCTGTCTCTTTTTGATCTGCATATTAATACCCAAAGAATAGATGGAAGTTGAGACATGAAAAGGCTTAATAAAATCAGCAGGTAAAAGGCAGCCTCATAATTAATCAAGCAAAGAGGAAGGCTTCCACAGACAATGGCCGCACCTCAGTTTCATAATTGGGCCTTTTATTGATATTCCACCAACTCTGTAGCCCATCTCCTGAAACAATGCTTAATATTTCACAGTAAAAAAGAAAAACTGTGGTGAGATATGCTGAACTGTCTCCTGTGAGTATCGAACAACCTGCTCAGCCAATCAGATTCCAGAATGTGTCAGGCAGAATCATCATATCCCCGGTGATAGCAAAATAACAAACCAAACTAATTTCTCAAGCAGAAACACAAATGTATGTGCTGTTAGGGGGAGAAGGTTACGTGGCTTTATGTGATGGTTTGTCATTGCGTTGGTGCTTTACCTAACCTCTCCTGACACCTGGAGTCAGGGACCCCCCTCTAAATGTGTAATATTCAATCTTCCTGACAGCTCCGCTAATGACCAGGAGGAACCAAAACAGAGGTAATAGGTGAGCCTCAAAATTGCTTTCAAATTATCCCTCATAATGATTCCCTTCCAAGTAATAAAGTCAGCTGTGTGTGTGTGTGTGGTTGTGTGTGAGTGGCAGTGTGTTTACGTCAGGAGAATGTAGAATGGCAGGGCTAATTATCAGCACTATTAAAGGTAAGTACATCCAGCTGCATCCCGCACAAGTCCTAATGAAGGACAGCAGACAGGCTGGACTCTTTCATCTGTCGTCTGTTGTTGGTCAATATCCACACCTCCGGGCTGCTGCTCTGGATCAGCTTCAGCCCGAGTCCGAAGACGAGGGATCGCCATTAATCCCTCCTGGTTCTGTCTCGGTAGCATGTGGTGAAGACTGAACTCACCAACTCACTGTCTGTCTACACTTAGAATGGTGTTTGAATCACATCACACACACACACACACACGCACGCACGCACGCACGCACGCACGCACGCACACACACACACACACACACACACACACACACACAGGAGTGCTGTATAAATCAGTAGCAAAAAGACACAATAACAATGTGGGGAAAAAAAAACAAGACTGCCTCCAAAAATTGTGCAGAAATGTAAAACAAAGTAAAGCTTGTAAGAATAATTTATGAAAAAAATCCCATGTCATAAATATTAAAATAGTGAAAGTCCTAAAAAAACAATCATATGCTACTGAAAAGACGTTTGACTTAAAAATGTGAATGTAAGGAGACAATCTGATCGAGAACAGAAGGCTAGTCCAGATTTGTGGAGCTCCTGCCTCCGAGGCACGATCTCCCTCATCCACCAGCACTGATCCTGGAATAGTTAGAAGCATTTATTTCCACGTGGAGGAGGCCTTGAGCTGAAGCAGGAGGGTTCACGGGTGTTTGCCTATTTAAGTTTTAGAAAGAAAATAAATCTACAGATGAATATTAATTAATTTTCATATAGTAATACATAGAGGTTGCTGTTTTTTCAATCACGCCTAAACAATGAACAATAAAATGATAAAAAAAATGATTTTATTTATTCCATTTAATCTGATTGTTTTTAAACTATATGTCAACAATAATCATATTGTAGGTGTCCTCATTCATGAGTATGTCAGCTTTTTGATGAGTTAGAAGGAACGTTGGTTGCATGTTTGATCAAAACTGTAACTTTGGGAATAGACTGTGCTCTGATTTGAGGAATGAATGAAACACTGAGATATTTATTAATTATCAGACAAACATTTTTATGCTGGACAAGGGTACATATTTTGTGTTTGTGACAGATTTTTCAATTTGTTCAGGACTTACTGACTATTATTGTATCTTCTGAATTTTTAGTATTCAAAAGTTGTGCTCATGAATACTTTATAATTTTGTGGAAGGTGAAATTCTGTTTTGATTTAAAAAAATATTTTTTCTTAAAATGTAGTTGGTTGTAATTCAGAAATGATTGCTGTTATTTATACACCAACAGTCATGAGGGATAGGGTTGGATAAGAAATAAAAATAAAACAGCTTATTGTGAAAATGCTGATTATGTGAAGCACCATTTCTACTTCAGACTAAAGAAGGAGGAAAAAAGTCATCTATCATCCCTTTTTTATACAGAAGTCAGAGTAATGAAAGACCCCTCTCTGTTTATTTACACTGAAAAAACCAAAGCATAACTCAGCTTCGGTGTAATTTTAGCGTTAGCCTTGCTGACGCTGATTCCGCTCTTGTTACTATTTCCAGTGCCAGTCCAGAGGCAGAACAATGACTCCATTACACCTATGTAGCATTTATAACCCTCAACAGCTTCATGATAAGGCAGTCTAAAAGGGCTTCTGTTCTGTTTAGACTGTCTTAGGTTGAAATTAATGAGGTTCCACAGCAATGGAATCTGTCTTTATTTAATATTATAATTTTAATGAAACTTTACCAAGTCATTTTTCCATGTTAATTTGCATACTGTTCTTAAACACCAGCATTTCTGTAGATTATTCCATCCCTTATTTGTTTGCAGAGAATTATCCTCTATAAGAGGTTTTGGTGTAACACACTCACAGGATGTACTCTACCCAACGCTGAAGACATTTGGCTTGTTGAATAGAGCCCACCCTCCTGGATTTACAGTTGAATATATTTCATCTTCTTAGTGCTCTGTGTTGTACACCAACCTGCAATACATCATTCTTTATTTCTCCTCTAATGCATGTAAAACAGCAATTTGTGCTTTTCAAATCAGCACTTTGTATACATCACCGTCAACACGCAGCACACAGCCTCCTTTCATCTCTCACATTACAACTATTGTAAGTGCTCTTAATTTTTCCCGAGCTGGTGAATTATGAATGATATGAAATATTTAGAACCCGGCGTAGAGCAACAGTAAAGAGTCTCGAAATCAGGCTAAGTTTTCAATGGGCTATACTTAACTAATGAGCCCTTAGCTGTGCTGTGTAGCTGTCTGACCTCTATGCAGCACATTCATTTTCCAAACATATGTTGGCTATTTCAGCAGCTCTGGACTGTGAAACTGAGACAGGGGGAGAGAGGTCTGTCTTGCATGTGAGCGTGATTTAAGTGGCTGTGAATATGGAGAAAGGACCAGCGGTTAGCGGTTGGAGAGCAAAGTTTGCAAACTGAATGACATGTTTGTGTGATCAGATGCAGATTTTTCTGAGAAGTGGAACAACCCCGACTGCGAACTTCATATTAATATGACCACGCACACAGACCGAGCACACATTTGGTCCACACGTAATTATTCCAGCAATCCCCACCAGCATAAACACTCAAAAAGCTGCAGCTGTTCCAGTCTGTCTGATATTAAATGACAAGGTGACTGGATTGTCCTGTGGGCCACCTGAGAGGTACGGATCCGCCAGGAGACCCAGCCCCTCCGTGCTGAGAGCGACTTACTCAAGCAGATCAGCAGTTATTTCCCCTCCGCTTCGCTCCCAGTCCCTCCAGGTTTAAGTTAGTCCTCCTTCCTGTGTGTGTGTGTGTGTCTGTGTCTGTGTGTGTGTGTGCACATGTGTGTGTGTCTGTAGACGAGGCTAATTTCCACCACGATGCACTGAGTGTGCTGTGAGCTTTCTCCAGGTTATTGATGTGCTGCATATTAGGCAGCGGAGTGAATCAGCGCTGTGTGTAGTAAATATTCTATTGTCACTTTAATGCCTCTGTCAATGGCTTTGTCCAGGATAATTCAGTCCGCTGCTGTTTCTGTCCCCTGTAGCTTCCACCACTGAAGTGTCTCACACGCTTCATGCACACACACATGCACATAAAGGCAGGCTGAAATAGAGAAAATGAGGGGAGAGAAATGTAAGGAAGCACACACACTCACTCACACACACACACACACACACACACACACACACACACACACACACACACACACACACACACACACACACACTGCCTGGAGTTTTTCTTGCCGTCACACTCTATCAGGCCCGGTTTTGGCTTCCGCTCAGCTCCGACTGGCCCCTGTCCCTGGAGCCAAAGTGCTAAAAGACTTTAAGTCGGGAAAGGGGGGAGTCGAGCCACTGCGTCCTCCCTCACCGGACACAAAAACTGTGTGTACGCATGCATGATTATGTGTGTGATTGAAACAGGGTGATTGTGGGCTAAGATCCGCACACATGTGTGTCCTAATGAGGCTTTGTATGTACTTGCACATGTGTCGCCTTCTCCTTGGTGAGGTCAGAGAAAGAGAGAGAGAGAGAGAGAGAGAGAGAGAGAGAGAGAGAGAGAGAGAGGGGGCAGAATATTTGAAGCAGCCTTCTGGTCTTTCTGGGCGCTCCACATGCCTGTCGCAGCTCAGTGAGCAGACTGTGAAAAGCTTATGTAAATGACGAGCCTGCTCAGATGTGAAATCTGCCCTGTATTAAATTGTTTTGTTCCACTTGTCAGAGCTGATTAGTCCAAAAGCTCTCCAAACGCTGCACAGGTATTGTGTTGATTGTGTTCATATAGGAGCGCATGAAGCAAAAAAAATAATAATAAAAATTATTGAACACCTCAGGAGAGAGCATCTGTGTAGGTAGCAGGGTGCATTTGCTTTGTGAAGTGTGATTATTAGTTGGTTATCTCATGACGGATGAGTGTGGTGATTTCTGAAGATGCTGAATGGCCCTTCACAGATGCACACTGATTGCTGCGCTCCCTTGTATGCATTCAGAAACACTCGCCTGTCTCTTCAAAGGAGGCCGTCTTCATTCCATTACACTGACCAGATCACAGATCCCATTAATCTAACCTTAGTCCGTTTCTGTCTGAATGTCTCCGACCAGGACTTGCATGTTTCCCCTCCCTCCCTCCTTCTCTCTGGGATGCAGTACAGGTGGCATGGTATCTTCAATCCTGACTTGGGATAGCAAGGGAAATTAGAGTGAAACAGGGAGGGATGTGAGTGACAGAGTGACGAGGGGGGGAGAAAGAGAAAGCAAGGAAGGAGGTTGGGGAGAGATGTGTGGTCAGAGAGAATGAGATAAAGAAACAGAAGGACAGAGAGAGGGAGAGAGGGGGCCGGTGAGGAGATTGCTGCGCGGCGGCTGGAGGGCTCCCAGCATAAAGCAGGTCTTTGAAAAGGGCAGACAAAGAGAAAAGGTCTCGGCCAAATACCTGAAAGAATGTTGAGAGGAAAGAGGAGCGCGGCCAGAGGGAGATAAGGCAGTTAGCCGCACACTGAGGCTGCTCCTGTGTCATTGGATCATGTTTCCAGGTCCTGCATGTGTGTTTGTGTGTGTGTGTGTGTGTGTGTGTGTGTGTGTGTGTGTGTGTGTGTGTGTGTGTGTGTGTGTGTGTGTGTGTGTGTGTGTGTGTGTGTGTGTGTGTGTGTGTGTGTGTGTGTGTGTGTGTGTGTGTGTGTGTGTGTGTGTGTGAGTGTATTGGCGTGCACTCGTCTGTCCATTTGAGCGCAGAGGTCGATATCGGCACTGCCAACATTCCAGAGTGGTCTGTCTGCGTTCATGGTCCAGTGAGGTCGCTGACAAAGGGGTGATGGGGCGAGGCTGTGTGTGGCGCCTCCGGGGCGAGTCCGGTTTGGTGCTACAGGACCCGGAACACGGACCGCAGCACCGGACCTGACAACAGGGCCGAGGAGGGATAAGTCTTCATATTCCGTCGGACTCAGGAGAATTCTGGTTCCCAAGCGCTGCTTTTTCAAGCTTCTTCTCTTGGGCTTCAAAGTATCTTAAGAGGGGAGCCTGCTTTGAAAGTGATTTTCAAGTCTGGGCTTTATCTGCGTGTGGGAAATCACCCTCTAGCTATTTTGTAAGCTTAGCTACCTTTGAACAGACTAACAGAGCCTTAGGATAAAGGGATCCACTGAGCTTCCCAAGCAACAAACTGAAAAGAGGTGCAAAACCGTCTTCTCTCTGTGTCGGCATGGAGATGACAACAAATCTACCAGGATATTAGAAGGGGATAATATGAGTATCAAAACAAATCTAAGAAGTTATTAGTTGTGATTGAGGTCTGATAGCAATTAGTTTCACTCCAGCACACAGACTGACTCCTCTCTAATGATGTCATTGACCTTGTCACCTCCCAGAGGTCATAGTGTCCATGTTAAACCGTGCGTAATGGTTCCGTGTTTAGACGACTCGGGCCTGTTCGTCTAAATGGTGATAGATCGCTTCTTTGTCCTTGCCGTTGGTGTGTGTTGCATCATCTGATACGGGTCTCAACATGATACACAGTTGATTAAATCAATACTCTAAGGAAATGTGCAGCGCGCTCCATTTCAATTCAATAAAACAGGGGCTGTAGGTGCGCTTGTGTGCATGCACTGGCTTGTTCTGGTTGTTAGTGTGCGCCTACCCTTGAGGACAGTACACAAAATAAAGGACAAGGACATTGTGATTGTTTGCAATATGCTTTTGAAATGAGGTCATCAACAGTAAATGCACGCCTGTAAAGACGCATCATGATCTCCTGGTTGGCTGGAATACAGCGACGTCTTCTAGGTGACAGGCTAGATGATCGTCGTCATTTACCACTGCAGGTTCCTAAATCATAAGAGAAGGATGGAAGATGACAGACAGTCCGCCGGGCCGGGGGCTCACTTGTTCTCTTTACATCCCTGTGTATTACATTTGTTTGTGCAGGAGAGGCCAGCTGCTGCTTTAGGTGTAAAAGCCAATGAGGTTGTTTGCGAGATGAAGGTTGGTGAATCTGCATGTAAAGCAGATATGAGAGAACATTCTCCCATATGGCCACCGCTGTTCGCATTTTGTCACGGGCTGCAAGCAGGACAGGTGCTGTCCTCGGGCAGCGCACATTTACAAACGCACGCATGTCGTTCATCACACCGTTCGCACACAAACACCCGCAGCAATGCAACAGGAGATCTCAGGACAAGGGAACAATTTGTGCGATTTTCCTGCCAGCCTGTTTTCTCTCTTTCTCCCACTTTTTTTTTTTTTCATCTTTTTTTCTTTCTGTCTCAGCCCGGCGATGACCCGTAACAACCCCTGGTCTAATGACCGCCCCAGTTTGACACTCATTAAAGGTGGTCAATTAACCAGAGGGCCCGGAGTCACTTTCATTAGTGGACTTGTAAAGGTCTATTTTAGTCTGGTTTTAAACACATGGGGGGCAGCAGGATGGGTCCTGGGGTACCTTTTGGAAAGTAAGAGTTTTGAGCCTTTAAGAAAATGAATAGAAACTCTGGAGAGTCGTTTGTTTTGTTTGCTATTTGTTCTGTCAAACTGGTTTTTCGTTGCTGTTTTATGGAAACCAACTCAAATGTTGAAAACAGTGAAATAGCTGAACAGAGCACAGAAAATGAGTTCTCATGAGAGGGAAGATGAAAAACAGAGCCATCTGCTCTGAGGGTTGGCTCTCTAAAGACGATCTGGTCTCATTTCAATCCTTTGTATCAGTCCTTTACAGTAAATCAAGAGGGAGACTTTCCGATAGTTTAAGCCTGTGTGTGTGTGTGTGTGTGTGTGTGTGTATACACTTATGCTTGTGTGCATATATAGCTATGAGTGCATAGTCCGGAATGTTTTTCCCATTGTGCGTGCTTGCCGCTGTAACGTATCTCAGTGTGTGTGTATCTGGTTTTAAGCAGGGAGCGTCTCCTGGTCCCAGGCCTCCGGAGTCATCAGCCTGTGAAGGTCAAGTCTGATTCAAAAAGAGACAAGGCAGATTGGCATGGAAATGGAATCTGCTGTCTCCGTGCCAAACGTCCAGACTGACTGACTGACTGCCCTCAGCCTCTCATCACATCCCAGTCTATCCTCTCATCACACTGTCCACTCCTCCTCCTTTCACGGCCGCCTCTGCATACCAATATCAGACTAATGCACAGGAGGAGCGGAGCTGAAATAGGCTTGTTTAATAATCACCATGTCAAACAATGCCTGCCTGAACAGGAAGCGTGAATCCAGCTGTTTGCTGCAGCCACGAACCATCTGCTTAAAGCACAACGTCTCTTCTCATTGCTTTCTTTTCCTTTTTTTTCTCCACATGGCAGTTTTAGCCTTAAGCCATTTTTAAGCAGTTATTTTTTAATGAAACAAGGAACGCACTTATTGGGAAAATGGGTACATAAGCAACCCCAGCTATAAGAGATTGTATAAATGTTTATTATATTTATGACAGGAGTCAAGTCAGATGAGCAGCATTGGACCTAATGTGTGTGTGTGTGTGTGTGTGTGTGTGTGTGTGTGTGTGTGTGTGTGTGTGTGTGTGTGTGTGTGTGTGTGTGTGTGTGTGTGTGTGTGTGTGTGTGTGTGTGTGTGTGCGTGTGTGTTCCGCTGTTTGTACGTAATGAGCATGCGCTTTTAATATGAATGAATGCGCTGAGGCGTGAGATGAGGATGTGCCCGCTGGTATGGAACAAGTCCTTGCACATTTTGTGTGTTTGTGTGTGTGTGTGTGTGTGTGTGTGAGAGAGAGAGAGAGAGAGAGAGAGAGAGAGAGAGAGAGAGAGAGGGGTAGAGAGTGCAGGAGTGTTCATTGGGCTGAAATGGGTCTCTGCCCTTCATGAATATTCAGTTGCCCCCTGTGTTTCCACTGATGTCTCACTGATGTCAGCTTGCGTGTGGGAAACCAAGTTGCCCCAGTAACAATACTCCCCCAAAATCTGGCCTGACTGATATTAAAAATAAATAAATAAGTAATAATAAAATGGGTAATGCGTACTGTGTTTCCTCCCCAAAATGCACATAATGCTTGTGCGGAGGAATGAATAAGAGCAGAGTGAAATCATCTCGATCTCGCGTGGTGCATGTAAAACTAGGGCAGCGCTTAGGTCACATGTTCAGGTCAGTCACTCTCTATGGGAGAGTCTCTAATGCATTTTCTCATCAGCTGTGAAAACCACAACTTTGTAGGGAAGACAAAGACGCGTCTGCGTCCGCTCGTGATGAGTCCCGACTGCTCTTCTCAGTTATTAACTTCTCAGCTGGTGTACTTTGTGAATGTGTGTGATAAGCTGAAAAGCTCACATAGTAAAGGTCTGTTTTTGCTCTCTAGCAGTGTGAGTGACATTGAGAGATCCTTCACTGGCACGCCGAATAAGAGATGCTCTGACACTCTCTTCAAACAGACATACAGAAACAATGGCGTGTGCATACACACACACACACACACACACACACACACACACACACACACACACACACACACACACACACACACACACACACACTTTATCCATCAGCATCCACCGCCTCTGCCCCCACAGATGTGACACAGTATTTAGGTCAGTTCGTTTGTAGATGGGTGGTCAGCATTGCTTGTATCCGCTTGGGTTTCCTGGAACTGATACAATAGGCCAGTCAGCTATTAGTGGCCACCCCAGAGAGAAGTGCAGCTCTTGATAATCATAACGGACAGTGTTCCTCGTGGATACCAAACAGTATTAGGGGTAGGCTAATGACTGCAGCTACAAGACTTAGGCTGCTGTGCAAATCCATTGGACTGAAGAATGCTGTAGCTTTGTGCTGTAGCTTAGAAGATAAGACTGATCATATGATACTGCTCACAGTGTGTCGCTCTCACTAAGTAACAAAACAACCACACTTAATGTCAGCTAACGCAACGCTTTCAGCATTTTGTTGGATATAACTGCTTACTTTTATGTTTCACTAGTTCCAGGTTTTCATTCTATGTTCCCAGTTTTCTCGCTCAATAATATCTGGTCTTTTCCTTTTTTTTTTCGCAAGCTCTCATTCATTCAGTCTCATTTTTATTTAATATTCCCACCCTGTCATCCACAGATCATTCTCAAGCTTTCATTCAATGTCGTCAGACTTTCTCACTGTGTTTTCGTGCTCTTATTCAGTAGTTGTCATTGAAAAATTTCTGATTCTTTTTCAATATCATCCTCACAAATCTCCTCTTAGCATTTTTTAAAAAAAAATTTATTTTTGTTCTTTGGGCTCAGATATTTGTAAAATTTTACAAGCTTTCATTGACAATTTTTGGTATTCGGTCAGCAACGCTTTAGATTTGATAGTAGGTAATTTGACGATTTGAAAACATATTGACTTTTTAATGTCATAGACACACCTCAGTCATTCACCTGACAGCCAAGGCTGGAACTCCTATCCTTGATGTTGCATAAAAACGGGTTGAAAATAAAGCTGGAAAGGTCATTGTGCAAAAGTACAAATGTCTGTGTGTATTTGTCAGGGTGACTCTTTTATACTGTTAAACATCAAGAGCAGTTTGAATGAAAGTGGGGAAATGAGAGAGACAGAGGGAAACAAACCTTCAAGGCATAATACTGTAATTGGAAAATTGTGCAAATGCGTTTTGGAGTCATGTTATATAAATGGCCAACAGAGATAATGCCAGAGATTCCAGGCATGGCCTAATTGAGAATAGGAGATGAAGGAGGAGAGGGGTGGTCATGCCGAAAGGGCGAATGAAGAGTGAGTTTAAATTGGGTGGAGGGAATATGGATGGAAATATGATGTTTTTCAAATACGTTGGAGTGAGAGAGGCCGGGGGAGCGGCTGTTCCTCTTTAAAGAAGAGAAGAAAGAGAGAGAAAGGGAATAATTCCCACTTTCTTCCTCCGTCTCCACACCTGTGGCCCAGCAGCCGACTGCCTCGGCTCTGTCTCCCGTGAGTGTGTGTGTGTGTGTGTGTGTGTGTGTGTGTGTGTGTGTGTGTGTGTGTGTGTGTGTGTGTGTGTGTGTGTGTGTGTGCGCGTGTGCTTGTCTCTCAGGTCCTCGCACTCTCTATGATTGATGAGCCTCGGTCAGACCTGGATCCCTGCCACGGCCCAGGCCCGATCAGGCATGTTCTGGTCGTAACAATGCCATCAATATGTGGCTGCCAGCTGTGCGTGTGTGTAATGACACATAAATATGAGGCAGTCCATAACCCAAAAGGAGATGCTTTGGTAGAATTTTTCCTTTCTTGCCCCTGTGGGAGATTAAAGAGGAATATTGTTTAGATAAGGTTCCTCTCATTGATTGAAATTCCAATCACATTAATTAGGCCTTTGTTGAATAATCCATATGTTACAGTTTGACTATGAAACCCTCCTTTCATCGCGCCACTGTGGTTCCTCTCCCGGTTTCCATTTCTTTCTTCCGTCTCATGTTTCCTCTGTAGCTCTAAGATTGACCAAAAAATCTGTTTGATATTTGATGAGCAGCATTTTGATGAAAGGCATTAGTGGGCCTGCATTATTTATGAAGGGTGAATGATGCATTAACTCATTAATTATGTATATGTACATTACATGAGAACGAACATGTCCCATAGCATGTCATATTGATTCTGGTGTGAGTTACGAGTCTCCTGCACGATCCATCTAAAAAAAAAAAAACTTAAAAAAAAAAAAAAAAAAACATTAAGAGATGGCGCAACGAATCACTTAAGAGCCATATTGACGGACTCTCCCTCCTGATGCTTGGTCACAGTTGAAAAGTTGCAGAGTTTTGAACTCGCCTGCTTTAGCAGATCAAGGGAAGTGGCTGCACATGCAGCAGATTTTGTGTGGGAGCAAAGCGTGTGAAATAACGTGAGGGGAAACTAAGATGTGGTGCCAACTTACACTCTTAAAAGAATCGGACCAGTGTTATTGAATTCTTTCCCTCATCTGGTTGGCTATCACTTTACATCGCCCGCTGACAACTTGATTTTCCATCCATGGCTCCTTTAAAAGCTCTGCAAGGTTTGCAGATGGTGATGTTGCTACGGATATAAATGATAAGCAATCTATGCTAATGTAAAACCAGTTGGGATCATCGGAGGCTAAGAATCACCAGTGAAATTGAAATGAATTACTCAGCTCAAAAAAAACATTAATCTATGCTTACTCACCTTTTAAGACACCACGCTCATTTAGTTTGCATCGGTTTGAAAGTAATTACCACAGCCGCCACATGCTATGAATATATAGTATGCAATATTTGTTTGCATAATAAGAAAATTCACCTTCATTTCACAAATAAAAATGCACATTTCCTTTGCTTCTAGGTCTCTGTGCCTCAGAAGTGACCTTATGATAATTTCTGGTGGTTTATTTTTCCACATTACAAACAGTCATAAAAAAAACTGAACTGGAAAAAAAATAACTTCCTTGGTAGTTCTCTTTATAATCAGTATTCTTGGTCATGGATGAAAATGAGAGCAATTTGAATTGTTTCCAAGTCACCTCGAGCTGCCGGCAGCTGCCGCTATCCCAGGTGACTTGTTTCATCTATAAAGACACGTGAGCCACCTTGTTACCCAATAAAAAAATGTAGGGACTTACACATGCTCACATCAAGTGAAAACTCTCGAGGGTGTTTCAACTGCAGTTTTAAAATGTAACGGTGTTTAAAAATGCAAATGAAATGGAGTCTGACATGCAAAAAGTGTGTTAAATTAAAGAGACATCCTTTCATAATTACTTTAAGCCGTTAAAGTCTTCTAATGATGCAGCAAAATATATATAAATACATTGAGTATTAAAAATTTAGCAGTTCAGTCCTACAGACAATTGAATATTAAGCTTGTCTTTGATTTAATTTGGATATTAAATACTGCAGTCAGTCAGGAAAAGTTGTATTTTCTCTTTTTTTTATGTTGGCTCTGTTGCAGAACAGCAGAATAACCTTGTGGCAAATGCAAACACACACGACAAGACACTCACACACGTAGCTGAGTGGGGGGAAGGTTTTAATAAACCCACAGTAACGTGGATCTATGGGGGCGTCTCAGGACCGAGCCAGGAAACCAGAACGTACCTGCCCCAGGGCACAGAGGCAAACGGTGCGGGTGGGAGTGAGAGGTGAAGGGGCTCTGTGGGAAGCCACAGGCACATTATGTCTCTGGTTCCCCTCCTTTTTTCTCTCTCATGCCATCAGTCTCTTCACTGCGCCACTCCGTCTCTGCTCACATCATCAGCCACACAAAGGCCCATGCCCACAAACACTGATGTGTTTGTCAAAGAAAATGCCCAATCACGTTAATAACATTTCATGCCATCTCCTCTTTCACAGACAACTTGGAGTTTGTTTCTCAGTCGGCTAAACACAGACTGTAATTCCAGACAAATGCAATGGAAATGCAGAGTGTGGCCAATCAGATTTAATCATGTATGAAGAAATGTAATTTTGGAGGACACCAGGGCAGAGCGGCCTGATACGGGTATTAGTTACTATGCAAAAAGGCGTGTCCATACTCCCCGAATATGAATTTATGAAGCCTGCTTGTGATTTCAATCTGACTAATGTATCAGAACAAACCCATCTGTGCAGCACTGACCTCTGGGGTGAGGGTTAAGGGCGCTGCTGAGAGGGAAACGAGTGTCTGGTTTGTGCTCCAGAACTTCACCACGACAGTTGATGCAACGGGAAACGAGAGCTTTTATACCCACATTCGTAAAGCAAGAAGAAGAAACAAAGAAGGACAAAAGACAAGAAGTTTCCATGGGAAAAATTTTATTTGTCAATATGCGGTAGTTTCCAAACTGGTGGAACGTTATTTCAACTGTAGCTGGTGCCAATAGGTTACGCTGAGAAGCGGCAAAAAGAAGTGAAGGGCAAAAAAATTAAAAATAAAATAGAAACAAAAGAGAACTTGAATAACAAAACTTGACAGTTATGATCAAACAAAGGGAGACAAATTCAACATGTTTTTTGCTTACACATGCACATTGAAAAATAATACTGTGGCTTTGAGCAATAGCAGAAATCAACCAACAGTGAGGCTCATACCATACATGAACGACCAACAGCTTTGTGCTAAATTAGGAAAGGAGAGAAAGAGCACCTTTAGAACAAAGGACCGCCTGGGAGATAATGAGTGGAGTAAACCAGATGATTTATTGTGAGCGCAGTACGGTCACACTTTCATACATAGCTTCTTTTCTCATATCCCCTTACCCTTCCCTTCTATGTCTCGCTCCGTCTGGCTCAAT
Source organism: Antennarius striatus (assembly GCF_040054535.1). Classification (NCBI taxonomy): domain Eukaryota; kingdom Metazoa; phylum Chordata; class Actinopteri; order Lophiiformes; family Antennariidae; genus Antennarius; species Antennarius striatus. The sequence goes on along the minus strand of NC_090785.1, from coordinate 17,285,552 downwards.
GGACTTATTAAAAATGAGAAAAGAGTAATCTTTCTGGACCAAAATGTTTTTTTTGTTACATCTTATAATGGAGTGGAGGGTGTAGGTAACTCAAAAGCAGTGGAATAATGCTGTCTTCATATGCAGAGTTAAGTGCTGTCTCCAACAAGGAAGGGGCCTTATCATTCATAGTTTCTATCACCAATCCGTTTCAATGCCTCCGTCCTGAACAGTTTCTGAACAACTAGTCTCGTTGAATGGCGATGTAAAAACTCTGAACCCCCTTTATTTTTATTAAAAAAAAAAAACACATGTCGTAACAAAGACTTCCTGACAATACTGGACGCTGCAAAAAAAGAGACAGCTCATATGTCTGCTGCAATATTCAGTTTAACTCTAACAGAAATAAAATAAAAACATATTGCAAACAGAGACGGAAAAAAAAAAATGCATGGATTCATACAAAACACACTTTAAAAAGACAACTATTTACAAACAACCTCCATTACAAAAATCTAATCTTAAATTTTTCTTATGAGCAGTGTTCAGGTGAAATTACATCTTAAATTGGGCTCTATCCATATATTTACATTTTCTTTCTTTTTAATTTTTACGTCTCCCACAGAAATCTGAATAACATTAAGTGGTCATGAAAATGGATAAAAATGAGATATGGTCTGTGGTAATTTGGTAATGACTCCCTTGGCTGGTGTAGGTAAATGCATGCGCGCCGATGCGAAACAAAAATATTTGATGTAGATGTGTTTCGCAGAGGGCCACAGAGGGCTGCCTGCTGAGTTAAAACACAGGACCACAAAAGCGTGAGCAGCTGCTTAGGTTGTTAACTCCGAGGTTAACGACACGCAAGAAGCCGCTAGAGTCTTTTTCCGAGTCTTCAAGCGTGGGGCCGCCTTTTAACTCAGCAGTGTGTATCTGTGGATGGCAACAGGATGTGGCAGAGGAAGATAGGATCCTCTACCGGTGAATAAACATTAACTGGCACTCTGACCGTTTGACTTGAGATAAAACCTGGACTCGTCAGTCTTGGGTGTGTTTTGCACGCTTTTACGCGCACATGTGTGTCAAACGTGGGCTCGTGTCTGCGTGTCGAGGAATAGCTGTCCTAATCTGCTCCCCCCCCACCCCCCACCCGCCACCCTCTCTCCCTCTCACACATCATTAAGTGGGACTGACATCGCTCCCTGCTTTGGCAGCCACACCGTTTTGGAGCACCTAGTTCCAGTCTCCTGTTCAAGCTGCTACGCCATAGGAGCATCCACAACACACACACACACACACACACACACACACACACACACACACACACACACACACACACACACACACACACACACACACACACACACACACACACACACAGAGGAGAAACCTGCAAACATAAGCACAAATAAGCACTCAGGCATCGGAGCACCTACATGTGTGCGCTGACAGATTCGAACAGGCTTGGAAGCGAGCGTCGGTGTGCACGCCTGCACACACCCAGCTGCAGTAAATCCTGTCTCGGCGCTGCTGCCCCCGGGGGGCTGTGTGATAGCTGGAGCTGCAGTGTCCTCGCTGGCTGAATACCTTTGACGGGAATATTCTGCACAGCATTTTCATTCAGAAGCAAAACTAGTGAGAAGATGGAAAAAATTAATGATAAACTACCTCCACACCCCAAAAAAAACCTCACCCATCAGCCCCCCCCCCCCCCCTGTCCAATCATTCCACGCTTCCTCTCAGGTTAAAGCCAAGTCACAGGAACATTTTCTGCTTTATCGGCCGCTCTCGCTTTCTCTCCTCCCCGGCTGGTCGGTGTGAGCGAAGAGATGGCACATGGATGAGTCACACGCTGGCAACGCCAGAGACGCATCTACAGATGGAAGCCAATTGGCTTCTGTTGGTACTGTATCTCCATGTTCAGCCATCACTCAGCATCCAACTTAATATAGGGCATCCTACTGATGTAGGCCAGCCAATCGGTGCCAACCGTCCAACCTACACCATCCTTGCCCGGGCAGCACAAACCCAAATATCTGTTTGATGGTTACAACATAGCACCAGAAGCAACGGAAAACAAATATCAACCTGCCTCCTGTGTTGAAAAGCATTTTTCCAAAAAGACCATCAGACAGATAAAATATTCAGTCCAAGCCAACTGGAGCACTGGAGGGATTTTGTAAGATCTCGGCCTGTTGGCTCATCAGCCTGTCTTGTTTTGAAAGCTTACAATATAGTAACTTACTGTTCTACCTCTAAGCCAACACGTCTGCAGAGACACAACGTCGGTCTGTACACGCCCGCCAGTGTGTGGAAACACCCTCAGACACAGACACAGACACACACTCGTAAATACCGGAGTGATGCTAAAAGCTCGCATCAGACCAGCAGAGAGGGGAGTATTCCAAAACGCGCGCACACACACACACACACACACACACACACACACACACACACACACACAGACAAACACACTTTGAGTCCAGGTCAGGCTACAAAAAAAAAAAAAAGAGTGCCGTAGAAGAGGTGAGCGATGACAAGATGGAATAATAACGATGATTCTATACATTGTGCACTTGTAGGAAAAGTCTAACAAAATACAACTGCTTTGTGAACTCAATCAGGGTTTCGAGGAAAATCCTCCATCAAAAATAGTACGTAAGGCAAACATCAGAGGTGTGGAGGGAGAGGAACACATTATTTCACTTGCTGTGTCTGATACCTGAGCTATCTGGAGAGTTCCCTGGCCCAGTGTGGAGCCCTGATCAACGCACACACACACACACACACACACACACACACACACACACATGTTTTACTCTTGCACACAAACTGCTGTGGTGTCCAGGGTCTGCTGCTCCTGGCTAGTGTGCTAGGGTGGTGTATTTAATTGAGTGTAGCACAGACTATATACTTCAGGGAACTGAGATAAGTTATATCCTGCCTGTTAAAGGGGACAGTGGAGCAGGAAGCTAGAGTTCCATCTGTTGGCTCTTTCTTCACCCCCACCCCCCCACCCCCCCACCCTCTTTTGCTGGAGCACAGCAGGAAGATGTAGAAGGTGGTGGGACGAGGTGGGGACGGTGTGTCGTACACCCCCCAAACAAACAGAATAAACCTCTCTCATCTATCAGCTCACAACCCCGCTAGTTACTGGTCAGCGCGCGTCTCCAGATTTTGTGCAGCAGGTGGTAGAAATAACACAGGCTTGAAGAAGCATCAAGTCCCCACAATGCAAAGGGAAAGTGTTCTTCCCTAGAACTTAAATCGAGTGCTCCTTCCTTCCTCTCTCCTGGCTGTGTCGCTGGCTGTGCAGAACGTGTCAGACTTTGTAGTAGATGTTGGCAGGGCTCTGCGGAGGCATCTCCTGGACAATGTAGACGGGGTGGCCATAGTCGCCGCTCACCTTCTCGTAGTGAGGGCAGTAGTTGTTCTCTGTCCGCAGCGGAATGATGATGTCACTGGGCTCCGTGCCAGCCGTGCCCCCAGGCAACTTGGGATTGGACAGCGTGCTGAGCGACAGCCCCGACGGGCGAGGCTGCGAGTGGGCATTTTTCCTGGCGCGCTTGCGCATCTTGATGAGCAGAATGATGAGGAGGAGGATGAGCAGGAGGAAGATGATGCAACCGGCACCGATGGCGGAGAACACGGCCAATTTGGAGCCAAAGATTCCGTCCGAATTCCCCGAAGAACCAGACTGGTCCTGATTCATGGAGTCTAGAGAGGAGGATAAAAACAGAGAGGCCTTACTGACGGCGGGAGGGCGATAATTTCATTATTCTTTAATTTGTGAGAGTTTTGCAGCTGGTTTTGAACAGAGAATGATGGGTAAAAGAAAACATTATTGACACTGGCACTAACTCATTACGCCATAAGCACTGGTGAACGATCACAAACCGAATCAACCTCAGGGACAACAGGTCCCATCATGTACACATTTTTACCGTTCAGTGCCTGCATCAACACTGATCAACCCCCCCCCCCCGTTTGTTGTTTGTCCTACATGACTAACAACCCCATTGATGTAATCTAATTGAATTAGCTCAGCCAAAGTATCTCTAATGAAATCTGGAGTCATCCCTCAACATAACAAAGATTCCTGCTCCGACAGAGACGATTGAGCAACCGGAGCGACAACATGCTGAGGCCATGTTTGTGTGGCAAAGGCCAAGTGGGGAAGAAAAAGAGAACAACAAAAAAAAATGAGTAGGGCATATCTGAACATCTGATTTTATTTTATCCTTTTGTCTAAAGGGTTGAGAATGGGTGGGGGTGGGGGGCAGGTCGGAGGCTGTTACTGGATGAGAGGGAGAATGACTGGCTCCTCCGCTGACTGAAATCTGAGATGACCCAAATCTGTTTTCCATGTATGCATGCAGCTGCTGCCAAAGAGCAGTGCTCACCTCCTCCCTCCAACCACCACCTCCTTACTGTCCGTGACCCCCCACCCCCCCACCCCCATAGGCACACAAAAGCCTCATACCACCAGACTGCCAGCCCCACTACCAGCGACTACTTTGCACTTAACCATTTATTGGGGAGGAGATAACTGCACCTTAGGCCTTATCACCACTAAATGACATCACTGACTGCTACCGGTTCCAGCCTTATCCGGGGGAAATCAGAGACATAAGGAATTTGGTGCATGTTGGTAGCTGGGGAGAGACTGTCAAACATGTCATTGGTGAAATATCAGCCCCTCAAACTGCACTGACACGTCCTTCATTCCACCCTCCACTTCTTCACTTGACATAATCACTGATCTAACAATGGCAGACAGGGAAAAGCTGGGGTATAGGGGTAGGTGACATTAGGAAATCTTTTTATAGAGCAACTAATGTCAAATAAGCAATTCTTAAATGAGGACGGCTTATCACATTGGGACAGGCACAGCAGTATGTACTTCGAAGAAGTTTGTGGCTTATTAAAGTTGTGGAGTAAGTCAAAAAAACTTGAGAAGTGGTCTCTCCAGTGCAAAAGGGAGTGACGAAGGGAGTTTGCGAGTACAGGAAACAAGGAGAGCCAAGAACACCCAGGGAGATTTGGGCGACTTCTTCAATTATCTTTACTTTAATCTTCATTCATATTCAATTATAATTCCTTTTTTAAAAATTTTTTTTAAAATTTCGTGTAAAAGAAGTGTGTGTCTCCTTGGATGCATCACAACCGTTGTGAGCAGTGGAGTTACTAAAGTCACTCAGGGTGAGACTTATTTGATTTGGATGGGCATCTTAATTATTTTATTGAAATTAGAGTTTTGGTGTGTATTGTACAACACTTGTTTTTACATCTTGTTTTGGCAGGTTGACCCCCGAAGAATAAAAGAAACGCCTGCAGCATTAAAAAAAAAAAAAGACAAGAGAATATTAACTCAACAATGACTCTTATTTTCTTTTTTTTATGCTAATTGTGATAAATTATTAGAGAATGGCCTCAGGATGTGAATATTCATTTTTTTAATATTTCAAAAACCTTTATGTTACGAAAATATTTGCAGTCTGGAAACTAAAACGCCCTCTGGAGAGACTTCACGCTGCAGTCGGGCATAATGCTGGTCTGTCATCCTGCTCACCGGGGTTTCCTGGTATCTCTGGTCCGATCCGACCCTGGTCTGGCGGACTGGGACTGGACTCCGGGATGGCATTTTCTTCTGGAGCATCCGGCACTGCGGGGTTTGCTGAATTCGGAACTGTGGGAAACAAAACACACAAAAGTTTAGCCTTGGCGAGCTCCATGCATTGAATTACAACAACTCGTTTTTCCCTCATTGGGGAGGATTACTTTTATTATCTTTTGAAATGTCATTTACTGAGAGAGAAGGTTATCTTTACATGTTCTGGAAGTGTCTCAGATGTAAAGATGAAAGCCCAAAAAGAAAAAAAAAAAAGGAAGAATTAGTTAGCAAACGTCTGAAATGCGCCCGTATTTCTGTCGCGTCGTAAAAGATGAGCTGACATCTTCAGCAAACACTCAGACACGCATTCCAAGTACCAACACACACACACACACACACACTTACAATACACTTATGCATTGCGGAATGACAGTAAAGTAGTTATATATTAACTTTTTATTGTTGTACATTATTCATCATGTTAAAGAGCCATTATATGTCTTATTTATTGCTCCAACTTTAACTCTGTGCCACACTTTTTTTTAAAAAAATCAGTGAATAGAAGGACAGGAATAGACAGACATGAGGAGGAGAGGATGGGGGATGAAGAAATGCTGAAGGGAACACAATGGAGACAGACGGTTTATCTGTCCGTCTCTTGTGATTTCAGAGTGTGCACTTTGAAGTCTAGTAAACACAGGCGAGTCTGCGTCACGGCTTTTACGAGGGTAGGGCCGGCAGACAGAAAATCGTTCTAAACGGTTCCTGAAGCTAGTCGGGTGGTTTCCACGGGACGCTATCAGATGCAACTCCTCTATCAGGCCTTATCTGCGTCTGCTATAAGGCCTGCTCCAAGGGTGTGGGTGAGAAACAGGGAGGAGGGCGTGTCGGGATGGAGGCAATTTACATTCAAGGAAGTGGCAAGTGTGTATGGCCCTACATGGATATGTGTGTCTATGTGTGTTTGCATGTGTGTGTGTGTGTTGGCTCCAGTCTTGCAGTTTTTATTTCTAACCCAGTCTAGCTGAGACGGTGGCAGGAAAATGAGTCAGGTTCTATGTCTGGAGGATACAAACGACAGACAAGAGCGGAAGAGAAAGGGAGGAAATATAGCGGGAGGGAAGGCAAGGACGACATAAATTCATGGGCGACAATTTCTTTTCTTTTTTTTCTTTTTTTTGGCATTTGGCAAACATAACCACACAATTAACAAATTGATCTCATCTCCTCTATCTTCTCCTCGTCCAGCCCGGCGCGCTGCTCCACGCTGATTGCAGCAGCGGTGAAACTAGCCTTGAGCTGTTGTGCGTTGTCAATAATTGATGAGAAAAGACAGGAGTGAGAAATAGGAACATTTATGTATGGCAGAGGATATGAGAGGACGCGGTGATCTGATTCACTCTGTATACAGCATTATAGCATACAGCCACAGCACTTTGTGTCACTGAGCATGTGCAGGGAGCATTTTAATGTTCTGACCCATTTTTCTGTGTACTGCTGACATTTCCCTTAGCTATGCAGACAGCAACTGACTCAAAACTGCCAACCCGCCAGAAGGAGGAAGAAGGAGAAGGGTGGAGGGTGGGGGGAGAAAAGGAGGAGAGAATGGGAGGGAGACAATGATCGAGCAACAGAGGGGAGAGACAGATATGTTTGGAGATTTAGATGGAGGGAGAACGAGGGGGGAGAGATGCGTGCGAGGCGGTGAGTCAACATATTTCTAATGAGCATGGTGACATGTTGTGGAGGAGACAGCTGAACAGTGAAGGATGCATAAAATATGGGCTCCCGGTATTTTCCCTTTAATCAATTTCACTTCCTTTCTACTTCACGTTTTAGATGGAGACAAAAGGCGGAACATGAGGCATTTGAAGCACAACAGACGTCAGTACGTCATGTCGCATGATTTCCCACAAACAGATTACAGTGATTACTAATAAATAAAAAAATTGTAACAATAAAAGAATGTCCATGTATTACACATGAGGATGATTCACTGACATGTGAACCATCGAGCAGATTTGTGGCTGTAACTCAATCCAGACCCAAGGTTTAGTTTGTTGGAACCTTGCAGCATGGCTGTAGAGTCCAAGGTCCTATAATAATAATAATAATAATAATAATAATAATAATAATAATAATAATAATAATAATAATAATAATAATAATAATAATAATAATGTTTTTCAAATTTCATTCACCTCTGGATTTCCTTAAATGAACAGTTTAGCTTTTCCCCTACAAAATGTCAGAAAAAAATGGAAAATGTTCATCGCTATCTTACAAAGCTAGAGGCTCTGTCCGACTAACAGTCCACCAGCCAAATATATTCACTTAATTTTTAATTAGAACTGAGAAATGTTCAGAATTGTTGCTTGATAAACAACTTTAATGCATAATCAATAAACAGAGTTGTTGTCATTGAATTTTCTGCCAACCCTTCAGTCGATTCATCCATAAATCTGCTCCAGTCGGTCAAAAAAAATTTTTGTTTTAAAGGAAGCCAAATGTTAACTACAGCTGGAGTCTAAGTTGTTCAATACGCTCGTCTTTGTGAGATATAACAGACTGTCTTCACGAGCGGATTATTAAAATATAAAAAATATAAAGTAGTCGTGCTCTGAAACTGTCAAATGTCTGTCATACATTGGATATTTTACATCATTTTCTAATGTTACAGACAAAACAATGAATTTATTAATCAATAAAATAATAGCCAGACTAATCAATAGTGAAAAGAACCACTGGTTGCAGTCGTAGCGGTAAATTCTTCCTGTTTTCGGGAATTGACCGATCGTGGTCATGCTCTAATTTCTCTAATAGTCACTGGGTTGATGATGCATCAAAAATTGAACCCACAGAAATAGATGGTTAAGTGCAGCAGCTGGGCCAAGCAGCGTCTCTTCTAACAAGGTTTTTAGGCCATGTTGACTCTGAGTGACAGTTCACTTCAAACCGCTTTGGGAAATTAGTGCATGGCTCAACCGGAGTTGAGGAACAGCCGACAGCCACGGAGAAAGACTCAAGCTGAGAGGAACTCTCCGAGAACCTTCCAGGAAAGAGACGCCTCATTTCGACCACCCTTAATGTGACTTCAGGGATTTGTTGTTCCTCCCAGTTAATAGTTTAGTGTAAAAGCCTGTGTTCTCCGCACTCACGCAAACCGTGTTGTCATTTGGCAGCTGCAACGGAAGTCTGGGCTGTCGGAAGCTCAAATTGAACTACATGGAAAGATAATGCAGTGCCTGTCTGTTTCTGGGAGGGCTGAGGGTGTGTTTCACTGGAGCTGCTGAATTTGTTCCCAATCAGACCTTGCTAGTCTAGCATCAGCAGCTTGTTAGCTTCGATTCTCCCACTGATGGCCAGAATAGACTGCTGTCATCCCACGAATTACCATTATAATATCTGCACACACATACTCACACACGCACACACACACATACACACGGTGCAGATTTTCTCAGCGAGCCTCGGTTTATTTATGACGTGTCAAGCTCCAACTTTAAAGCTGGAATCAGACCACCGTAGGCAGATGTTCCTCTCAGATGGTGGTGAGTGTCTGTTTGGGTCAAAACAATTACAGTGAGGATGTGGAGGTTGTTTACAGACTAACATATCTGTGTACTGTACCCTGTTAGATTCAGGATATGGACGTCCATATATTAACTGGAACTGTGTTTCAAAGTGAAAAAAAAAACATGATGCAAACCAAATGCTACGTCCAAGGATATCTAAACAAAGCCAGCTTGTTTACCTCCAGCATTTTACACGACCTGCCCCGACCATGCACTTATATACCGATTACAAACACATTTCCACTCTGGGATTCTGGCATGAGGATCAGGTTGAGGGACTGCTGAGAAACAGCAGAAGCCTTCTTATAATTTGGAAGTGGAGTGATCCTTCATACTCGTTTCTTTATTTATGAGAGATCCCACGACGCGCTCAAACTGTTATGCGTATGGGTTTTATTCAAACCTACCGTACATGAAAAACAGGACTGGTCTGTGTAGATATAAAAATGTCTAATAGTTTACTTAAGGTTATGGCGTGACAGCATATTTAGATTTTTACTGGGAATTCATTTGAGAAACTGATTATAGACAAAGTAACAAGACAGGAATGTTCTTTCATGACTTATATGAAACTAAATACCGAGCAAATCGCAGTATTTCATCACAGTGAAGCAGAAAACCTGTAAATCCAGTCCTGCAGTTCATAAAGCAGTCCTTCCTATTGATTTACAGCAAAGCTTATTATGCTTTAATACAGAACAGATATTAAAGCAAGAGTTACTTAATGCAGTGTATAGAACACACACACATAAATATATATGTATGCATATATATATAAAGTATATCGTTTTTTATTAAATATTCAGTATATATTTAACATATATAGTAATATTGTAATATTAAATATATTATTTATAGAAATACCCTTCAGCTATTGCATTCGTTTCATTCTTAAACACCTCTTGGTAATTTTCTGTCAGAACTCAAATTTCTTCAGCGGTTGAAAGTTTTGCAAGAAATCCTAAGTAAAGCTTTAGTTCAGACTTCAGTCAGTTGTTTGAGAGGAAAAAGGAAAAGAAAAAACTTCAAGCTCAGTGAAGTGTGAGGCTTTGTGAACACAATTATAGGAAACGCACAAGAGTATTAACAACTGATTACCTACAATTTTAGAAACAAAGTTGCAGTGTGTTATGAATTATTAAGTAATTGTTTTATCTGATGTTAATGTTTTCTAATTGAGTTTAAGTGCATTATTATTATTATTATTATTATTATTATTATAAAAAACTATTATTTATATTATTATTATCATCATCATCATCATCATCAATTGTGTGTTTGAAAAAACAAAAAATGCATTTTTAGTGCATATTTTAACATATTATTACAATATTTTGAAAGATTTGACAACAGTAGGGCTGGACGATGAGACTAGAATATTTGCATACACAGTATGTGCAAAATTAAAAATAAAAAAAAACTGTGTTATATTTCACTGCAATAAGCTAAAAAGTTATTTGTCCGTTTTAATGAAGTCTTTCTTGGAATGATTCATTAGTACATCATCATCATTTGTCATCTTTAATTGCCACTGTGCTTTAGGTAATAAAATTTATAACTTCAAAAATTAAATGTAGTTGTGTTAGATAACCTCACACTTCCAGCAGCGTGTCCTGCTGTATGCCGGTGGCAGACATTGTCACGCTGGGCACACATAGCGATAAATGAAAGTGTCACCCCAAAGTGAAACATGGCTGTGAGGCAGCGGCGCTGCATTGTGTCACACGTGTGAAGTGAGCACCACATTTACCTTGCCCGACTTTCATGATGACTTTCATGGCTCGGCTCTTGCACACGCCTCCCTCGCGGTTCTCCAGGCCTTCGACCGTGCCGTTAGAGGTTGCTGGATGAGGGGGAGAGAGGGAAGGTGAGACGGGAGAGTGGGGTAGGGTGGCGATGGGGTGGGGGGTGGGGTGACAGACAAGAAGTGGGAGGAATTGATGGAGAGTAAAGAGAGAAGAAGCAGGAGAAAGAAGAAGAGGAGAGAAGATGACACACTGGTTAATGAGCATGTCCATAATGCACAGAACTAATCAATATTTACGACAAGCACTGATTAGCTGTTGCAGTGATTAGACGTTCTCATCCTCAATCAAGCGGCAGCACCTCTCAACGGTATCTCTGCATTAACACAATAAAGTCAAGTCAAATGAATGGAACGACATTAAGGCCTGCTGGAGGAGGGCGAGAGCCGAGGTTCAGAGAAGAATCACGGTCTGACCTGAGTGTGTGTGTGTGTGTGTGTGTGTGTGTGTGTGTGTGTGTGTGTGTGTTCTGCCTGTGCATAGTTTAACAGTGAGACATGCCAGCGAGAGTTCCAGCTGCTTGCCAAGTCCTCGAGCAGCTTACTCCCTCTGAGCCACATGTGTCATTACTTGCTGGTAGTGCTGAGAGCTAAATGCCTCCCTTAATGTTTGTGCGTGTGTGGATGTGTGTGTGTGTGTGTGAGCCTCTGTCCATTTGTCTTACAGTGTGTGTTGCTCAGGGTCGGGGGTTGTTTATTCAATGTCACATTCACTTCAGACTGGGTGATACAATTGGCCGTCTATTTTAGGGCTCATGATAATGACCTAGGGAGACAGAGTGTGACTATGACCTTGACACTGAGCAGCCACGTACCAGGCAGCCGGCGCACGCGCACGTGTGTGTGTGTGTGTGTGTGTGTGTCCATGTTATGGCAACCTTAATTTTGGAATTCCCCAAATGATCTGCATCTCCGTTTAGTCTGCTGTTTCAACTTACTCCCTTCCTTTGAAATGCTTTTGTTTCTTTTCCTGTGTTACCCATCTGTCTCTCTCTCTCTCCCTTCATTTAGTCTTTGCTCTATCTGGCCCTTCCCCTCCCCTCCCCGTCCCTCCGTCTTAACTCAATGACCATCTCCCTGGGTGACGGCTTCAGATGGCACCCTCATTATGATGAGATCGTCTTGGAGAGGGTGCTTATCTAATAATGACACAAAGAGAAGCAGCCACGAACACACATGGGAGGGGTGGGGGTGGGGGTGTGGGTGTGGGGGCACAAACAACGCTCCACAAACATCAGAAAAAAATTCCTCTCTTTAAATTCATGTATTAATGTTTCTACATGCATTTCCTCGCTATAAACGGATGTCGTACCAAAGCAGTGTTGAAATCTGGCTCAGCAGCTATGGAAAAGCTCATCTAGTTGATTCATGCCTTGTCATTCCTAAGTATTATTAATGTTGACATTTTGTTTCCCTGTGGGATTTCAGCTCTGTACCCAGGCAAAACTGAAGAAAACTAAATAATGAATTGCACTAATATTATGTTACATTATCAGATCATAGTCAGACTCTAAATTACAGAGAGAACCACAACATTTTGTTAGCGGGGCTGGAGTACGTGATAATTTGTGAGAGTGATTGCGATAACATTGTGTCAGGAGCTCTTTGGCAACCCCCCCCCCCCCACACACACACACACACACACACACCCGTCCGCTCTAGACTCAACACGCCTGAGTGGACGGGACACTGAAATATATACCAGGGGCCAAAGGAGCGGAGCACAGCGCAGGAACAAAAAGATTTTAAATTTACGTGGGACATTAATGTGAATGAACACTCAAGGCTAAGTGAGTGTAATGATTTATGTAAAGCCCATGCAGGGAGCATGTCTAGTTCTAAAGGGAACATTCAAAGACAGTGAGGAGAACAGGCCCGTTTCCAACCTTAAAGTCTCCGCACTGAAAGGCTCAGACGCCGCTCGGTGCTAACCTCATCCTGACATTTTCCACGCAATTTCTCCTCTTCTTTCAATTTTTTTTTAAATTTCCAGGGCAAGGTTATACAAAAATGAGCCCTTTGAAGATGGAGCTCAAAGGCTTGAATAATCTGAAGAGTGTCATGTTATGAATTTTATATCCACTCAGGGAGAGCAAATCTTTTCAGTGTTAACTTACTTCTGTCATCAAAATTAAGTTATTCCTTAAGCCTGGCTGAACGGGGGCTCCGGGCTCCACTGATGTGGGAGATGATAAGTTGGCCCTCAGAGGCCACTGTTTAGGTGAACGACTGCCGGATTTATAAAGAAATTATCACTTTATATGTTGTTTGTGTTCGGGACATTTTAAAGCGTCAAATATCTCAAAGCCCTCTTTGTTCAGCAGGAAATTTAAAATCAGATTAACTGTGTCCAATTTTAACCACATTTCCTTCTGTGAATCCGTCTTAGTGTTCGAGATGGAAATCTACTAGAAAAACAACTGTTGAGGGCATTAAATAATGTGCCATGAATTCAAAAAGCGAAAAGTGCACTTTTCAGCAGCACACACACACACAAAAACACACACACACACCCCTCTGTTTGTCATTTTAACCTCACACTGATAGCTCTGCATTTAATGTATTTGTCATGTCAGGAGTTCACACACACACACACACACACACAAAAAAAGATGATTGCCAGATGATATCTCAAATTCCCTAACCCCACTCCACAACAAAGACTCCCAGCTTTATTTTTTAATTCTAACAGGCTCTCATTCACTCTATCTCCTTTTCCTCCCTCTGTGTCGTTTCATCACAGCGTACTGACGTTAATCCAAATCTGGATTTCCAGATATAAAAGGCCGACGGTCATGGAGTGTTTTGGAAAGAGGAAACTGGGGAATTGGGTCTTCCTGTGTGTCTCAGCGGAGATAAAACACAGGGGGGGAATACGGCATCAACGGCAAGAAAGAACAAAAGAAAGTCTCGTTGCGCTGCTAATGATTTAGTGGAACAAACCAGTTCAACATTAGCGGTCCAGAATACCCAAAGAACTGGTCCTAGCATGAAGGAATGTTTCTTTTTTTAATAAAGCGGTCTTCTTGGAGGTTTGGGTTTTTTTTATTTTTTTTTCGGGGGGCAGGGGGGGGTGTATGATTTAAGGCTCTCTTTGTGGGTGTGGATCATTGGCCGCAGAGTGACTAGTGGGAGAACAAAAGATCTACAGCTGCTGAACTCATAAGAGAAACCAGGTGCCAAATGTTGATGTTGGGAAATATCTACAGCACAAAGTATCAGCCAAGAGAAAGCCTTACAGGGGAAGGAGCTGGCCTGCAGCAAACACTCCCGTTCCAGCTCTGCACACATACTGTAGCACTACCGTTAGCACATTCTCATGAAGGCTTAACAGCAAACAGTCGCACACGGAGACCTGCAAACAAATTTCACAAGGACGATGAGGATGGAGGTGGATTCCCCCCTCCTCCCCCACCTACACCTACACACACCCGGTCCCAGGTGATCCAAGGAGACGAGTGGGAGATGTGTGAGGGATGCAGCAGCAGCAGCAGCAGCAGCAGCAGCAGCAGCCGGGGTGCAATGCCGTGCTCTATATTTATTCTCAGGTCTACTAAATGAGGTCACTCAGGTGGTCTTGCTGAATGCATTCCCCCAACTCCATCATGAATCATCTGCTGCTTATTATTCCTGTCCAGCCCAAGAGGTGATGGTGGTGATGGTGGTGGTGGTGGATGGGGGGTGGGTGTCTTGCCTTCATACAGAGAGATGGGTGTGTGTATACATGTGCGTTCACACACTGCTGAGGCGTCTGTGCGCGTGCGCCCGAGCTCCCGTATGTGCGACGTCTGCCCAAAGTGGCAAAACGAGGGGACGGACTCATGTGACAGACAGGGAGCACCACGTTTAATGAGAAAGTGGATGAGAGGTGACATTCACTAGCTATAACGCCCCCCCCCCCCCCCTCTTTTTTCCCACATACTTCCTCTCAGACGAGCTGAGCAGACAGCGGGTATAGTCACAGTAACCACCGGCAATAATGTCGACATTTTAGAAAGGCAAAAAACACATAAACAAACAGCACGATCTGATCACTCACACTTAGCATCAAGGAAAAAACAGCAGCAGACGGAGAGAGCTTTGAGCCGAGCGTGGTACGTGTCAGTGGAAATGTGTCTGTATCGAACAGAGCCATCACAACAGAACGGCTATTTCTCATACCGGCAATATTCTTATCTCAGTTTTTGTTTACATTAGAAAACCAGAGTCAGAGCAGGGCGAAGGAAAGGAGAACCTATTTGCACAAAATATTTCACTCTTGAATGAGCACAGAGAGGGTTAGATTAGGCCTGATTCCAGAGATAACACACCCCAGCAGATCTGGCATGCATGCAAGCACACATTTGCACACGTGCACACACACACACACACATGCACCCACAAACATACAGAGCGAGGTTGGCAGACTGGAATAATGCTGGAGGATCTGGATGTTTGCACTCTGAACCTTTTCTAATCCCGAGTATTAGGGCATGGGTAAAGCCTGATTATGGCAGAATGAAATGGATCTAAATAGATGTCCCAACCCATCAGCCTCCATTTCTTTGTCCTCGAAATAGATATGGAAATCGGTAATCAACCTCCAACCCCTTCAGTCGATGTCCCTCCCACGTAGCCTCCTGTGCACGTTTGGAACGGGCAAAGAAAATTCATTCAGACTCCTCATAACATCTCAGATGAATTATGTGCTCACGACTCATCCAATGTTTTCGTCTTCGTCTGCCTTTTCAATAATAGAACCTGGCAGACAATATGAAATAGTCATATCTTTTGACGCTGGTGGTGGTGGTGCACATTTTCCGTGCTATTTTGACAAACACAATATTGAATTTGGGTCAGAATAAATGTGGTTTTGAGTAATGCGCGTGGACATTGCTGATTTTCTCATTTTTGTGTTTGACAGCTATGCTTTTCCTTTTCCATTTCATTTTTGACAAAGCATCGTCGTGTAGCACCCCTTTTATCAGGGGGGTGCTGCCTGTTCCCAGGAGCCGCCGTGTGGGTGAACAGGAAGCAGGTAGCAGCACAGAGTCAAGGTTTAGCAGCCGGCTGCACACAACTGTTGCTCAACTCGCTGCCTCACCGAACAGCCAGAAGGGGAGCTGCTCTCCTGTGTCCTGGTTATAGTGCTCCTGCTCTCTTTGACACACACACACACACACACACACACACACACACACACACACACACACACACACACACACACACACATACACAAATGCAACCACACTAGAAATGGTAGAGGAAAATATACAGACATGTCACCACTTGGGCTCAGAGAAGGAAACACACACACACACACACACACACACACACACACACTGAAGCAGACGCCAGCATGTGCCTGTGTGCACATACAAGTACATATTCTCACACATACACACAAAGACACACATTGGCTGCATCTGTAGCCAGAAGATCAGGCAGGAATTAAGAGCTCCTCCAGCACCTAAATTACAGGGTGCCTCTGAATCCTTCCAGCAGAGAGCACTATGGGATAGCAAGGGTTGGGGGGTAGGGAAGGTGGGGGTGGGGCTGTGGAGTGACAAGGGAAGGGAGGGAGGCAAAGTAGAGAGGTGTATGTATGTGTGTGTGTGGGGGGTGAGGTTTATGGAAATGGGAGTGTGGGGCAAAGGGGGGGGGGGCAGGAGAGGAAGTGGGAGATTCCTTTTTTGAAGACAGGAGAGTGTGCGAGCGGGGAGGGAGTGAGACCTGATCTGTCTGAAGTGTATACTTGCGTGTGTGTGTGTGTGTGTGTGTGTGTGTGTGTGTGTGTGTGTGTGTGTGTGTGTGTGTGTGTGTGTGTGTGTGTGTGTGTGTGTGTGTGTGTGTGTGTGTGTGTGTGTGTGTGTGGCAACATTGGCGACGGAATATGGAAGGAGGTGATGAAGTGAGGAGTTGGGAGGAGGAGGAGAGCTCAGTTTGGAAAGACGAACAAGTGGGAGGTGATGTCTCCCCGAGAAGCAGAGGAAGTAGGTGTGTGTGTGCGTGTGTGTGTGTGTGTGTGTGTGTGTGTGTGTCTACCAGCTTGTTTCTGTCTCACTTAGACTCACCATTTCTCTTACACTCTCCCCTGAGTCTCTGGCGGTGTGTGTTTTGGCCTCTGTGCTACTGAGTCCATTAGAACATCTTTGCGGGGTCGTGTGTGTAGTAGTTGCATGAATGCAAATGCGACATTGCTGCACGCATGTGACTTTTATAATTTTGTTGGTTGCGTGTGTGAGGTCCTTCAACCATCGGTCCAGACATTCCCTGACACCCCAGACGGGACATTATGGACGTCTGTGTCCAGCGCCACGGGGCCGGTGCTTTGGGACTACATACGACAGCTTTCACCTCTGCAGAGGACCTGTCAGCAGCTTCCAAACTGTGTGTGTGTGTGTGTGTGTGTGTGTGTGTGTGTGTGTGTGTGTGTGTGTGTGTGTGTGTGTGTGTGTGTGTGTGTGTGTGAGTGTGTGTAGGTGTGGACGTACATCTTCTCACAGCTTCCAGACACAGAAAGCTTCTGCATCATGTGCGTTTACGTGTCAACTCACCGATGAATCCAGCTTTCTCCTCTCAGCATGATGCTAAAACCCCACTCAACTGCCACATGTATCTGCATCCACACACACACACACACACACACACACACACACACACACACACACACACACACACACACGGTGCAGGCAGTCTGTCGGATCAGTCGGAGAAAAAGGACTCAGAATAACAGGAGACCTTGGGGAGCAGAGCAAGTCATCTGTCTCAAACACGAACAGACTGAGCACACTCCGACATGACAGATGTAGGCAGACTCATCTCAGAGAATATCGCATCTTGGATTTTTCTCCTGCCACCGCCTCCTTTCCACGCAAACACACACAAAATGTAGGAGGTCTGCCGTAACGCCGACAAACTCTTCCGAGCCTAAGTCCCACACGCAGAGACAGGTGTGTGTGTGTGTGTGTGTGTGTGTGTGACTTGAAGTTCAGATCAGGGAGTTTTGATTGTGGATCGATCAGAACAATAAAACTGTACAGCCTGAGGGAACAGGACTTACAGCTTGTAATACTGTAAGCTGTTGAACATAGTATTAAAGTTATGAGACAGCAGCTGGACTATCCAACATTAATTTCATAACTACACCGCCTGTAAAATTCAAGCCTACACCACGCCGCCGCCTCTCCTGGCGTGGAACATTTTTAGATATTAGCTATTTTAACTTCACCAGCTACTCCAGTCATAATGTATTCTGTTGTGTGAAGAAGTTGCCAGAAGCCCCCCCAAAAAAATCCTCCCTAATGACAGAGCAGCTAATTGACTTTAATAGCTCTATTCAACGATATCATCAGGCCGCAACCACAGAAATACCTCAGCTATTTTACATGTGTTGTAAATACAGCGAAAGGTAGGCTGGAGAACTGGTTGTCATTGTGCTTCACATAAAAGCAGAGTGAAACTTAAATTTAGAAAGAACATAAAGCAGAGAGACGGAAGGAGAGAGAGAGAGAGAGTGTGTGTCCTTCTCACATTCCCCATAATGTTACTGCATCAAAAAGCAACAATCCCATGATAGTTTTACCTTCCGCAATGTGACTCCTTGACTATGGAAACATAAACCTAGAATTCAGGATTGCATTTGTATAATATTAGTTTGATAGCTATTCAAGAAACATATTTTTCTAATGGGTTCTTCAGGGTCTAGATCAGGGGTATTTGGAGATACGCTATTATCATTATTAAACTGAATTTTCCGTGAGCGGATCGCCAGATCTTGAAATATTATGACTTGGATCCAGAATTGGACGTGCGGTTCGATCTTATGGGGATGTCATTGTGTGGTAAGCGTAGTAACTATCCCATATTGATGGACTACTCTGGAGCCAGATGATCTGGATCATCTCCAGCGTCTTATATTCTCCTATACCCGTGTCCTACCTGTTAAAACAAAACAAAAAAAGAAGAAGAAGAAAAAAAAAACTTGAATTTGAAAACCGTTGATTGTTCCCAGTAATCCAGCAAACAGACAAACAAACAGCAGAGAAATAACAACGCTTCAGGCGGCTGTACCTGTTCCTTTTATTGGTTTGCAGTCAACACCACTCCTTCTTATTCAGACAATTACTTTAAAAAGAGCCGGCACAGCTCTAGTCGACACCCTTGTTACCTCCTCAGAGGCATCGTGGTTTGTGAATTTGGGCTATCCATATAAAACTTGACTGACTGATTGATATGCAAAACAAACAGGTGAACGAGAAAATGCCCCGAGAGCAATGACTAAACATGTTAACACACATGTGGCCAAGCCCATTAAAAAACCCCACTGTGCATCATTTGACTAACAGCAGCTGAAACGTTGCGTGTTCACAGAATATAAGCAGAAGGGGGAAAACTAGGTCAGAGAGAAACGACGAGCGTTTCACTCTCCTGCCGGCTTGGGCTAAAGGTTAGAAGAGATGCAACACATGTTAATACACACATCTAACACACACAAACACACATAAGCTCAAAAGATAAGGGTTAATATTGTGGGAGTAGTTGAGTAACTGTTTATCCTGAGCTTAACCAGCGTGAGTCTGCACAACGCTTGTAGCAAACAAGAGACTGAGGGGAATTCCACTCCAGCGTTTAATCGCATCACGGATCCAGTGTGTCCACAGATATTAGTGCACTAGATGCCCACTCTCTCCCAATACCTGTCCACATCACATGACCGCTGCCCCCCCCCCACTGCGTGCTGTCGCTGCTATTTGACAGACAGCGGCGCCTCTACAGTTCCTGATCCCCCGTCACTCGCCGCGTTGTCGAAACGTCTGTTAAGCTGACTGATCACTTCAAGACGCCGCTGCAAATTAAAAGCACCAACCCTCAGCTACATTCTTTGGGTCATGCGTGGGATTAACAGCAATCTGGGAGTTTATACACAAATAAATGGAGCATATTATTAAATTTCATTCCCCATTAAGTGAGTCAGAGCGAGTGCCAGGAGAAGCGGCGGACAAAAGCAGAAAAGCACCTGTTGAAAGTATTAAGAGTAACTGCCTTGAAATTAACTCCTCCGACACGGCTTTATGAAATATGTTCATAAAGTTTAAGAGTGGCAGAAATGGAGCTTATTTTTCTGTTACTCCTCATTTATTCAGTGCTTTTCAGCAACCAGAAGAAGATCTTTTATGTATTTGATATTTTATTGATATAGGGAAATATCACTAAAGCGTTGGTTTCACAGTGAACTCATAATGACGGGGCTACAGCCGGCGGCGCCTCAGTAATGGAAGCGAGCAGCTGTGCTTACTTACATGAAGTTGTTTATATCAGTGGCTCTCTGTGTTTTTTTGCTGGTGACTGCTTAAAATGAACAAACCCTTTACCCCAACGTTTTTGCGTCCACTCATGACAGATTTCAGCCCATGGAGTTTATCAAAATTAATCCAAAGAGTGTTTTTGTTCTTTTTCAAATGTTTCTTCCTTGAACCCAGAATTTAAAAAAACAAACAAGATTTAGTCATTTTGAGAAAACATCTTTCTTTAATCATAATCTTTTAAAATTAAATCTGTTTTGAAATCATTGCTCCAGACAGTGAGTTCTCATTTGAACATATATTCAAAATATGATTATGGTTTTTTTTTTTACCCCAACATCACATCCCGTCACAAAATTCTCATTCAGTTTCAATTTCCAAATCTTTAATGGTGCACAAAGTACAGTGATCAGACTGTAAGCACTTACTTAAATAGAAAGAAAGGCAGAAAAAGCAATCACACTGTTCTCATTATCCCATTATTGTGACCATTACAATGTTTTTGTAGAAATCATAGCCTATAATAAATGCCAGGAGTTATTTTCTCCAAACAGCCAGTGATACAAGTCAGTGGGCGGTGTTGGCGTTGTCAGGTTACACATGTGTAATCAGCTGATTGATGCACCGAAGGTCTCTCAGCGAGCTTGTTACTCAGCAGGAGGCTCACTGAAGGTTTTCCTTTGCTTCATTTGCACCGATAATCACACGAGGTGAACCACGGTTGACTCGCTAAATCCCAGGGGATGATAAAACACGTCTTCGTCTTTTCTTCTGCGAAGGTGATACAGACCCGTGGACTCTGGAGAGGAGTCGCCGGCCTCGATCTAAAGGATCACAAGCCACAAATCAGCCTGTGAGGCCTGATAAAAAGAGGCTCTGGGATGGATCGGAATGTGAAGGAGATAGTGGGGGGCAGGTCAAAGACCACAGGGCTCCAAAAATCTGGACTAAATAGTTAATCTATGAACAAACTCCCCCGAGGAGCGCAACCAGAGCTGAAGCCCTGTGACAAGGCGACCAGCAGGGGCAGAACCAAATACCCTCTGAGAACTCGCCTGTGTGTGTGTGTGTGTGCGTGCGTGTGTGTGTGTGTGTGTGTGCGTGCGTGTGTGTGTGTGTCAGGCTTGGTCGGGTGCTTGCGTTGCCCTACACAGTGTCGATTCGTTGTTTGTGGAGAGAGCAGCATCATTTTCTCTGACCTTTTCAGAGAGTTATGACAACCAAGCCGGCCTCGCGCTCCGCAGCACAATAACACACATCAATGAGGGGAAACCAACAAACAAACAATAAGTCTAACCACAGGCTCAGCACTTCCAATCACAAATAGGCGATGCAAATCAAACCCAATGAGGGGTTGCAACTCGCGAGGAGAGACAAAATGAGCGCAATAGCTCAGGTGACACAAGCTGCCCTCTGGGTAATGAAGTTGCCAGGGTGATCAGATTGTGGAAAACACAAAAAGGAGAAGATTAAAGGCTGAAATTAATGACTTGAAATGTCTTATTTATCTAACCTACAAACACCAATAGATTGTACAAAAGAAAGAAAGCAGCAACTCTTTCTCATCTGAGAGGATGGAATGCGTGAGTCTATGGGATTTTTTTGCTTGATACACGACTGAATCGAATAACTGACAAATCATTGCAGCACAGGGGAGATTAGAGTGCTGAGAAAAGGTTATGCCAGTTAGATAGACAGAGAGAGAGAGAGAAGAGACAGACAAGAGCGAGAGACGGAGAGCGTACTTGTTATTTAGGAGAGACTCCATGTCAGCCCATCTGTTGTCCGCAAAAACAAAATCTGCAAAGCGGCAGAACAAAGACGCACACAGAGAGAAATGGGATCCTGCATGAGTGGGTGGGCATACATGTGTCCGTGTGACCGTGTGTGTGTGTGTGTGTGTGTGTGTGTGTGTGTGTGTCTGTGTGTGTGTGGGTGAGCACAAACCCTGGGGGAATTTCCAGTACCTGCTAACTCGGAGGCGACTGAACAAAGCTGACTGCAGCAAACACGGGACCTGAGAAAGCAGCTCTGATGTACAGAGACACGCACACAAGGTGGCCGAGTCTAATGCAGCTGATGTGTAAAAGCACCAGAGCCTGCGAGCGTCGCTCCAAACCACAGCCGGGCCTCTCCTCTAAGCGCTGAAGCCAGGATGCAACACAAGAAGCAGGAAAAGAAACACATTTTTCCTCCCTTTCCCGTTATTCGCCAAAACCCCAATCAGAAAAGCACAGCAGACCACAGAGAAAAATGCTGCTGATTACATCCTAATACACACAAAGCCAGCAGCTGACGCACACACACACACACTGATTACATCCTCTCTGGTCCTCCTCTCTCCTCATCCTCCGTATCAGTTACACGGTAAAGCCACGCGGATCGAGGATCAGTGTTTTGTGGCACAGGGCGCTGAACGAGTTTGGGAGCTTAACCTCTAGTCCGAGAGAGAAAGTGAGGCTCCGGGACCCCTCGTGCCCCCAACACAAATAAACAGCTAAAACACAAAAATGTCTGGCAGACTCGAAACAATTTCCTGAAGGATCTGTCACTGTGCAGGAGGGATAAGGAGGAGAGGAGGGGAGGAGAAGGGGTGCCGGGATCTAAGAAGGAGAGAAAATAGGTGGAATGGCAATGCGGCGGGAGCACAAGATTAAGTTGCAGAAGAACGAGTGGGAGAGGAAGGAAGACAGAAGGAAATTGAACTTGCGGGCTTTTTGGAGGTAAAGTTATTCCACGGCCATCGATGAAGTCATCAGCCCTGACAGAACAGACCCAACGCAAACAACGACACATTGATTTGGAAACAGGAAGGTTTTTTTTTGTGGTTTTTTCTCCCTGCACCCATCCATCCATCATGACACACATGCACAAACTGACAGCAAACACCTCCACGCCCATGGGACTGGGTTACACTTCACAGGAATGTGCATTAACAAATGACAAATTGCACAATGCAAACAGCGGCGCTATTACGCAAGAAAATCTGTGCAGAATGAACACATGAGGCTAGGCTGCTTTTTTTTGTGTGTGTGTGTGTGTGTGTGTGTGTGTGTGTGTGTGTGTGTGTCAGCATCTATTTGCATGCTAGTGAGAGCTTGTGACTATACATATGATTTTGCTTATGTGGCTCGGTGCTTATTTATTCCAGTGTGTTTGTGCGCGCACACACACACACACACACACACACACACATACACGCACACACACACACACACTCTTTGTGTGCCTGTCTGCTCCTGTTACCGTGTTTGTGTGCCTGTGGTCATGCTGGAATGGAACATGGACATTTTGCCACTGAGCTGAATTCACAGAAATGGGTTTGGTCCTGGCCTGAAGAGCAGTATTTAGACTCTGTATTTATGCATTGGACAACCGCAGCAATCTCTATCACCGCCTTGTGATTCATGTTTGCTTTGCTCTCTGCTGATTTGATTCCATCAAGAAAACTCCTTCTCCGTCTTTCACCTTCCCCGAAAATGCTTTTTTTCGCTGAATTGTTCACGCTAAACCCGGTCAGAGTTTCATCAGCATTCCCTCGTTCGTCGCTGACCAAGCATGCAGCGGTTTCCATAGTGAGGATGCGACATTAAAACTAACAACCTCTATAATTACATATCCATATTTCTCCGATGAGTTTGTGTAAACAGGCCCAGGCTCCAGCTCGGGGAGGCCGACTTCTTGGCAGGCCTTGGCTGAGGGTGCCATTGAATGGCTGTCAGAAAACAAAGCCATTTCAGAGTGTGCCTTGGAAAAGAGAAACCACTGTTCTGGGGATGCTGGAGAGAAAGACTGAGCTCCATCTGAGAGACGTGATTTCAGCTTAGCTATTGGCCTGAGAAGAAAGGAGCAGGGAATATGTGTTGTTGGCAAAGCAGAGGGCAAACGACCTCAGACATCTCAGATGGAAAGGGAAATATGCATCTGTGAGTGTTTTAGATTATGGGCTATCATTGCTTTATCCAGTGCTTGTTTTATACACAGCAGTTCACCATTGTCCGATATAATTTACTCTGAGGACCATGATGCACATCTTCCGACATTTACTTTTTCCCTAATCACAATGGAGTCAACTCCAAACGTGCATCTTTTCCAGCAGTCTTAAGACGTTTCCTTTCCTTTGAGGTAAAGCTATTTCAGCTTGTATCAGTGGAGTGATTTTAAGAAAGAAAGGAAGCTACTTTTGAAAAATTACAGTAGCTCAAGGAGGGGAAAATTTTTTTCTGAGAAACGAGTTTGTGTTAGACAAGAGGAAAAAGAACAGAGAGCAGACATCAACGGTGTTGTCGTTACACGGCGATGGCTCTGTGGCCTCCTGTGGTCTGATCAGAGATCTGAGCTAACAGTTAGCAAAATGCAAATCCGATGTACGTATATGCAAACACACACACACACACACAACTTCCTTTAGGGTTGAGAGCAGATGAAGAAGAAGAAGAAGAGGAAGGCTTAGGTGGAAGAGTACGAGCGAGGGATGACACGGCGGCAAGAGGACGAGGAAGAAGACGAGAGGAGTTTGCATACGGGGATAAACTATAAGTGTGAAGCGAAGCCGAGCGGGGACGAGTGTCTGCATTTGAAGACGCTCGGAGACGACTAATTGAGATGAATACATGAATATATCATCTTCATCTAGCAGCGACACATTCAGCCGTAACCATTGGTTACCATTCACTCATAAAGCCACGCAAGCAGCCTCTCTCTGCAAGACAGTGCTCATGTCCTCCCAAAACACACACACACACACACACACACACACACACACACACACAACCTAAACAAACTCCTCTGTAATAAACGGAAGGCAATAACCAGTGACAATAACGCTGCGCCCGCTAACCCTCTCTGAATGAAATATCCAAAGCAGAAGTAGCAGAGGCAGCCGGGATATATCTGCAAAGCAAGCACAAAGTCATATATTACACTGGCATTCTAATAAACACTGGGCTGTGTTCACTCAGGGGAGGGGGAGAGGGTTAAATCTCCTTATCCCGGGCCATGCTGCTGCACCGGTGCTAACCCGACCTGTTAGCTGGGTTTACTTTGAAAATGAAATCCGTTAAGTCATCCTGCTTAAAACTGTAATCGGACGCATCACTGACAGTTACTCAAAGTCAACCCGCCACTGATTTTCAACCTGAATACAATCTAAATACATTTAAATGTGACAAACTGGAACTAAATGATTAATAGGATTTAAGTAATTTAGAGATCGACAATATGTTTCAGAATCAAGTAGACTAAAACAGCGTATTTTATTCCACTTTGTGAGCTCTTATATTTGTTCATCCCAGGTTACGCAGTAAATCACAGGATTTAAAACAGGATATGGACGAAAGCTCTAATCGTTATTGTGTTCTGCAAGTGATTTTTCATGCCTGTAATTTGCTAAATATGAAACACAACAATAAATCCTCAGTTCTTTACTCAGCTGTAAGTTCATAATATCTCTTTCTTGTAATTGATGTAACTGAGGGAAGTAACCAGATGTTAACATTTAGTGTTTGCCACAAAAAAAGTAATTGAACTGTTATTGAAAACAGGAAAGTGAGTTATTTCTACGTCTGAAATCTGACAGCAAAAACGCCTTTGTCTCTTTCAGAAGCGCTGCTCACACATGCTGCTGCGTATTTTCAAGCGGGCAGGGTTGGGAAATTTTATGGTAATTATAAAACATGACATTTAACATTTTTCTTTAATCAGATTACTGTTGTGTTACTGCAACAAATTGAGCCATGAGCCTGCCAGCGTTTATATGTGACTGTATGCGCCGTATATCCATTCGAGTCCTCACTTGTACATGTTTATGTGTTCATGCTCCTGCGCTGGCTTGCATTATTAATGAGTACCTGTGTGGGAGCGTGTGTGTGTGTGTGTGTGTGTGTGTGTGTGTGTGTGTGTGTGTGTGTGTGTGTGTGTGCACATAATGTATGTGACGTGTGCACATGCAATCTGCTGCAGCCAGGCCAGCGATTTCAACCTTGACCTTTAGTTCTACCGAAGGCGAGGGGCAAAAGATGTTTCTTCATGCATATCTCTAAATGTAGAAAGATTCCTCGTGGGGGCGTATGAGTGGAGGGGGTGTTTTTATGTGTACACTGTTAAGAAAAAAATTATGCTGATATGGAGGAGCCCACGCAAAGAAGCATAAATGTTGCATAGTTAACCTTAATCCTGTCAGGTCTAAGAGCTAAAGAGAGATCATTCAACCGGGTCACATTGTTTTTAAAAAAAACTAGGTCAGCAACCACATTGAACGACGGTTTTAAAAAACAAAGAATCCTCAGGTAATACCAGTTAATCAGGCACACTAAAAAAATAAAATAAAATAAAAACGAAGAAGAAGAAATAAAAAGAAATGAAGAGACGTGAATGAAAGCACATTTGACATTTGCCGCCAGATATTATGTATTTTACCGAGGCAATCTCCTGGAGATGGGATAGTGTGCGCTCTGCTGCAGCGGTATTCTAGTGGGGACGTGGGGTCTGTGCGAGGGGGCCACAGTCGTACGCTCAGATGGAGAGTGACAGCTGTCAGGGGGGATCAGGCTTAACCTGCCCACGACACGGGAAATCAAGGAGGAGGAGGAGGAGGAGAGCACGACAACAAACAGCTTCTGTTTACTGCCTCCTGGCCTTCCTTCGTATTTAAAGCACCGACCGGTTTTAACCACAGAAAAACGTATCGCCGAGGAGTCACGGAACATTATATCAATGAGGGGTGAAGGCGAAGGAAAACGGATGGACTTTTAGGCTCCGCTGGAGACGTATAAAACATATACATGAGTCCCGTTACGTGTGCTTGTCCCTTCTCCCTCTTTCCCGCCCCGTTGCTCATTTTCTCTGTAATATTTCCTCGGCCTTAAAAGCCTCCTGTCTAAAACCCCTGCTCTCCCAACGCCGACCCCTAAACACACCGCAGCCATGATCCTCACAATCAGCTCGTTTCATTTCCTGTGTTTAGACATCGACGTGAATTACCACGTATTTGTCTGCCCCACATATAACAGGTGTGTGTGTGTACATACAGTGTATGTATATATGTACACGTATGTGAGTGTGTGTTTATTTACACAGTATATATGTGTGTGTGTGGGTGTGTGTGTGGTGTGTGTATATATATATTACATATGTACATATGGGGTAAATATATACAATGTATGCACACACACCCCCCCTCTACTGGTGCTTGCATGGGGGGGTGGGGGTGCTGACAGACAGCACAGGCTGGTCTTAGTCTGGGGTTTAGATCAGCAGGGTTATCATCACTGATCTCCTGCTGTGTTTCCGTGACCCCTCCTCCACGAGTGTTGACCTTTAACCCCCCCCTCTGCGACTCCTGTCAGAGCTGGGCTCCAATAGACCGGACCCAGAGGACAGGACACCCTGCGGTGACGGCGGGGCATGGAACACACACTAATAAAGATGCACACACACACATACACATACACCATTTGTTGCTTACTTTACCACACACCTTTTGTTGTTTTTTCTATTCCATCGTAGGAGCAGAAGAGGAGGACGGTGGGGGCAGGGGCGGGGGGGAGGGGGCAGGGTGTGGATCATCAAGGAAAAGACAAACGGAGTCAGAGTTGAGACTGGGGCCGGACGAGAAAAACGACTGCTGGAAGATTCAGTGGAATGTCCACTCCCTGTGGAACCCCTTCTCGCCTGCCACGTTTGACCGTTAATCAGGCCAGATAAGCCGGGTCTTTATAGGCCGAGCAGATTTACGCCACTCTGCTGACTGGCTGGACTACATTCCCTGCAGACATGGTAGGATAATGCACTCACAACTTATTGGCGAGGATAAGCCGGCCTCAAGAGGCCTCAATGAAGACGACTCTACTGTAAAGGGAAGCAGAAGTGCGTGGTTGCAGGTGCTTGCCTTCCCCCGTGTCGCACTATGAAGAAAACACACATTACACGCATGCGGCGCAGCCATTACCTGGATGATAGATGAGGTGTGTCAAGGTGTACGCAGGCTGCAGTGGAATAAATAAGCATGCTCTTCCTGTTTCAAAGAACAACAATATTAACATAATATACAAAGACAAATACTACATTTGATTACTGCTGGCAGGAGAACATTATGGTGTAAGAGTCTAATGATGATATACCATCAGCACGGTTCCACGTCCACCTTCCTGGTGAAGGATTTACGACGTGCTCTAGTTGGAGTTCACCGTCCGAAACAGTTAAACACCCTTAATACTAACAGAATACGCTCATCAGCAGGAATACAGACATGAGAGGGTGTTAATAAAGGCAAATTCAACCTGAAGTAAAGTTGATGTTTTCTCTTTGATGATGGAACACACTGCATTCAGGATGCATGCCCCCGCACATGTCACTAATAGAGTTACTTTAAATATTTATGATGTAATCAGGAGACAATAAACTCAGCGGCCCCGGCAACAGCCGGATAGGAAAACTTTGAGCAGATGCAGAAAAGGGCCCAAGGTGTTTGCTGCAGACATGTGGGTGTAATAAAGCTCAGAGATACATTTCTTGAAGTCCAAATGGTGTGTTGCCACAGGAGCAACCCCAACAAAAATTGTTGCTCAATAACATAAGATGACAAGTTTCATGATTTCCTGCTTTCTGGCTTTGAGAGGGAGGGTTATATATCGACCGAACTGGTACGGATTAAAAGAAACAACATTGATTTAATTCAGCGAGAATGTTATCTTCTGAGGGAGGCGATATCAAGGAGCTTTTTTATTTTCTTGTAAAAATGAAACATGGCTCAGGTTTATTTTGTTAACAAGGAGATTTAATGTCGTGTCTTCAGGAGAATTTCAAAACTTGTACGATACTTAAATTACTTGAATAAGTTCTTCTTTCCAGGTTCTGGGAAGAAAGCATCTAAGGAGACGGATGTACGGGGATGTAGAAAGGTTAATAACATTTGACTAGATCCTCTTCTAAGTAGGTCTTGTCAGTCTGCTCCATAAGAGATGATGAGTGGTGAATTTATTTCTTCCTATACAACCGCAGTCGACTGCGCCAGAAGTTCTCTGGCATGTTGCAGCTTGTTGCATGTTAGCGCAGACATTGCTTCTGTAATGTCATGATCATCTCTGATCATTTCATTGATTCAGCGAGGAATCAATTACAGATGTTGCAGAGCCTCCACTGACAATATCCTCAAACCAGAACGACCACAGCACATGGTATTGTTTTAGAAAATTGTTCAATCATTCCAGGAAATGTAACAAATGATCAACAACATTTCTATTAAGATTATACATATATTTATTTGCTTATTTTACCACAGATGAGTTATTTCCTTATGGAGCCATGGGGGGGTATTCTATTTTTATGTCTATATAAATAAATAAATATATTAATAAAACAATGCATTTCATGGAGACTAATTTTAGCAGCAGATTAATACACATAGGATGCTTTTAGTGAGTATTTACAGTCAGCACATGCATGGTATTCAAAATAAAATGATGCCTATGGCACAGAAGCATCAGCTTTATCACTGCTGGGTGGATAAATCCACAGTTTTTCCTGGGATTTGTTGTCAACTGTAAAAAATCATGTAATCACCAGCCTTATCCTTTACAGTATGGTCACATACACACAAGGCATCCACCAGGGTAGCAAAACGCGGTAAATGGCAGCTCCTGTGAGCATCAACTGTGGTTATGATTATCAATGTTTTTTATAAATTATGTATGCATCACTTTCTGCCTGGTCCTCAGGGTGGTTCAACTTTGCACTTTATTTACAACAGCACACAATCACTGAGTTCATCTCTGAAATGTGACTCAGCAGCCATCAGAATTCAGCTCCAGACCTCACACACTCTTCACCCCGAACACACTCTCCTCATTTGTGCCTGGTAGATCAACTGAGCTGGAGTGCTCTCGAGTCTATCGTTGAACGTACACTTGTGACATTTTCTTGTCTGTCTTGTTGACAGGTTCATTTGTTCTGATATCTAGCAATGAAATATCAATGGGGTTTCAAAAAGGAAGCAGAAAGGAATCTACAGACCAATCAGGGTACGCCAGAGAGGTTTTGTTCTTCACTGGGGTTGAACTTTTGACATTTTGCAATGCTTTATATACACCTAACTAAAACCAAAAGTAACACCATCTTATTTCCCTCAAGATCTTGTTTCCTGCTTGAATATACAGTCAAGCTCTGCAGCTTGGTTGGCACGTAGACACTTGAGTAAAACCTACTGTGTGGAGGTAAATCTTCTTCTCATGCTAAATGTGACTTTTATGTGTTCTATTACACGTCCGATCAGCGGGAAAAGCACGTTCCAATCTCAAGCAATCAAGTCTTGAATGAAACCAAACAAACAGTTGCTAAGACTCAAAGATAGTCCACCGCGAAATCCACCATCATGTCGTACCAGTATTTCTCCATTGAAGTAGAGCAATAAAGATAAAGCCTCTCTTTCTTCTGTTTGAAGGCTTTGGGAGTTTGAACTGGAGACTTTTAAAGAGGAGGATGCCAAAGCTCCTCTGATGCTGGAAAGACTACAATCTCGAGAAGACTTTCGATAGCTTGCAGTAAATTTTTACAACATGCCGATTTTGTCCACTAAATATGTCAGAACTGCACTTGGTATCATATTTCTTTTTTGAGGTATGGGCAGTGAATGTCAGCGATAAAATGAGGGATGCTGATTTTAAAGCCGGAATGGTCCCAAAGTCCCCCAAGGCTGTTCTTTCTAATTTTAAGTGAGTTACATTTGACATGCAGTCATTAACGGGTACATTGCAGGGAATTTAATATGTCTGTGATCTTCTGAATTTCTTAAATGACTCTAACCACCAAAGTCCTCAACATGGTGAGAAAGTACTCTAAGATTCTGGGATGGAAGCAGACAGAGGCTCCGGCTCCACACGTCTCCAGAGTACCGCAGGCTTCTGGTTGCTTCCTCACACCTCCTCTTAAATATGCCTCCTGAAAGTGTTGTGAAATTTACAGCTTCAACAGTTCGGAACCGGGTCAAGTCCTCCATGCTCTCATGCTTGTGGAATGTCAGGCCACCTTCTGCTCAAGTGGGGATGACTTGGTCCTGTCTATCCAAATAAGAATCAAACAGATGTACCCAGGGGACATTCTCGTAGACACCATCAAGAACTTCACAGGAACTAAGCTGAAGATGATTGATGATGTAGCAGCAGGACAGGTCTGTCATATGTTTCAGCCCCAAAGCCCCACAACGCTGCCTAATGCGATGGTGGCTGTTGACACTCCTACTGCCACTCCAACTCACCCTGGCTGGAGCTGAGGAGCAGCCAACACTTGTGTAGATGTAAATACAGTACTCCTATAATCTGCTCATCCTGTAGCCATGATTCAGACTAGGGAGGATGTACATGAAAGGTCCAGCTTTGAGGAGAACCAAGAACCCAGGAGAGAGCCAATAGTGATAAATAAATATATCATAACAAGAGTCTCCTCACTATCATCCTCCATTCCTCTGGTGAGCCCAGTAGAGCAGATATTGATTCAGATCTAGGCTCTGGAAAAGATGGTCAAACTTTGAAGTCATCTTAAAATCGTGACTCCGTGGATACATAAATAAATAAATAAATAAATAAATAAATAAATAAGAGCTGCAGAAAAAATACAGATAAACAGTAAAAAGTACAACTCACAGAGGTTAATATATGTGTAAAGGTCAGTAAACAAAAATGATGAGTTGGCCAGATATGCTCTGAACAAGATGACGACCCTCCTGACTCACCCTAAAACCTTATTTCCACAGAAACAAAAAAGAAGCATTTGCGGAAGGTTAAAGAAGGCAAAAGGCTCAAAGAAGTAGTTTAAAGAAGTTTTATCTTTGATGAAGCTAATCTGTACAGTGTGTGAGGTATGTTTACAACGTGTGGACAAAAAGACATTACTGACAGATGGAGATGAACTATTATCCCTGATCTTTTTAAATTGGAGGGCATTAAAAATTTGTCAAACCGGTAAAATGGAATTTCAGTCTTGTTTTTCATTAAAAACATTTTTTTAATCGTAATTATTTCTCTTCTTACCTTTAAACCTACAGTATAACTACATAACCAGGATAAACTTTCAAAAATAAATTACTGTTACCAAATACTGTGTGGTATGTAACAGGTAATATTACATTAGCTTTAATGCTTTGACTATTTTTTTAAAGCACTGGCTAATTTTGATGTCTATAATGTTCCACAAAATATTTTTGTTTCTTTTTTGTAAGAACAAAACTTGACTTTCCAAGTCATAAAATAACAGAATATTGTGATGCCAATTCACAAATGATTCAAAACATAATAATGCCTCAAAATTGCATTTAACAGTTGATGTAAGGATGTCAGAATGATTATAGGTTAGCATCCGGAGCTGACAGACAGCTCCGTCTCATGAACATAAACTACAACTGTGCCATAAGTAATGCATGTCACCTCCAGCTGTTGGAGCTGCGGGGGCCATTAAAAACAGTTTACAGGGAAAGTAAAGAGTGTGTGTCTGTATGGAACCGAGTGTAAAGCAAAGGTGGTTACCATTATTGAACAAATAAATAAAGGTTAGAACGCTAAACCTCACTGAGAAACAGAACTAAGACCGACTTACAGGTGATGTAGTAGTTGACGTTCCTCTTGAACTCCAGGCCCATGTAGTTGGGGCTGAATTCCTGGAACTTGATAGTGAACTTGATGTCCTTCTCAGGCTTGTTACAGTTGACCAGCACGTTGGGATCCAGGACGGTACTGCAGCTGTCGGCCTGCTCTTTCTTCACCAGGTACAGCTTGTAGAACTCATAGTCTCTGCCTTCGTCCGCCTTAGGGCAGATGATGTCCAGCTTGTCCCCAATGTCTGGGTAGATCACCAGGCCCTTTCCAGGCAGAAACCTGCAGAATGAAGTTAAAAAAAAAAGAGAAAGAGTATTAGGAACACATAATAAAGGAAGTCTGGAAAAGCAGCCGCATAATTCAGCAACAGTTTATACAGTGTTAATACTTTGAGCTGCGGGAGTTATGGGTTTAGATTTGTCTGGCAGGGGCTTTTAGGCAGAGAGCAGTTAATTTAGCCCCACAAAAACACTACATGTAGCAACTTGACATTGTTCAGCGTCGGTCGACAGTGTTTTACTCAAATCCTCTAAAGTTTTTTCTCAAACTTGGACGAGAATCAAAGCATACTGAAAGTTTACGAGGAGGGAAACAAGATGGCCAAACACAAAATGGCCCCCGCAGATATGACTACGGATAGGGTTACGTCCAAAGGACAGCACAGACTTTTGGGTTTCATAACGGACTCCTGCTTCAACGTGATATTGACACTTCCTGTACTTCAGAGGTCGGAGCTTCTGGAGGAAAACGGGCCTCAAAGGTCAGATCCCGGGTTCATCGTCCCTCGGCCGTGATCATCTAGTGGAGGATTAAGATAATCCATCTGGCCTTACCGTACCTCTCCACCTCGATCTCTGCTGCCAACTCAATAAGATCAGCGCTCCTTCTCCTTTATTCACTAAAGGTGGGGAGCAGCAGGAGGAGACCCACTGTGTGTGTGTGTGTGTGTGTGTGTGTGTGTGTGTGTGTGTGTGTGTGTGTGTGTGTGTGTGTGTGTGTGTGTGTGTGTGTGTGTGTGTGTGTGTGTGTGTGTTTGTGTGTGTGTGTAAGTGTGTGTGAAGAGAGGGCCGGGGGTGCACTAGTCGTGGGGCGATTGGCCAGTCGTGTGAGTGTTTATGTACGTATCTGTGTGTGTGTGTGTATGTGTGGGAATCGGTCAGTGAAATGGGCTGAGGTTGCGTTCTGATGAGGGGTGGGGGATGGTGGGGGGGTCAGACGGGCTGAATCATTGTTCTGGACTTGTTGGAGGCTTAAAATGTCAACATGGTTCAGCTCTGCTGTCCCAGTTAGCCAAGCATTAACCCAGACAGCCGGACTGACCACGGGTGTGTGTCTGTGTGTGTGTGTGTGTGTGTGTGTGTGTGTGTGTGTGTGTGTGTGTGTGCGTGTCGTGGTTACAGACAGTGAGCACAGCAGTGAGGCTATCTGCTAGATCTGCCCATGCCAGCGGATTTAAGCAGGATTTAGTGGCGTGCAATGCATTTGTTGTTCTTTCTGATCCCTCACATTTTAACAAGACATCAGGGCCCGGGCCCCTCGCCGCCTCGCTCTTATTTTCTCTCTCTGAGCACAATCTCGCCTTATCTGCAGCCCCTCATTTCATCATCACACACATCATTTCACCACTAAATAACTGACTCTTCAGACAGACCCTGGGAAGAGGGCCCCCTCAAAAAAAAAAAAAAAAAAGACTGATGGAGGAGTGTGTGAGAGTTGGGGATCTTACGATGGCGTTTTAACGCAGGCAAACATCCAGCCCTAAGAAATGATCATTTAAAGAAAAGTCACATTTTCTGTGGACATTTCCCCCGTGAACAGGAGCATGATGGGATTAAGGCCTTCTCAGCATTCACAGACGCTCTTCTTGGACGAGGACATTACCAAATAAATGACTTTTTTCCCAGAGGAGATGAATGTAACATGAAATTTGCCAAAAAAAATTCCGTCCATCAACCCCCCCCAACCCCCCACCCCCCCTCTCTCTGCCCCCACCCCCCCCCCCCCGCCCACTTTCTGTTGGAGAATGATTTCATGAAAGCGTGTGTGGATAGGACCTGTCGTAGGAGACTTGGGAGGGGTGAGACGTTATTTCCATGCTATTGTCTGATACTTACGGGTGTGAGGAGGGGGCCAGGGGTGAATGGGGGGGGGGGGGGGGGCATGGTAATTCAAGGGCCAATAAGTGAGAGAACGCGGGGTATCCTTTGTCCTACCTCTCACAGAAATTTGCTGGGGTTTTCAGAAACAACACTGCGTGTGCTCATGTTTGTGTGTTCATGGATGCAGCTGCACATATGTTCTTCATGCACGCACATGCCGCTTGTGTGTGTGTGTGTGTGTGTGTGTGTGTGTGTGCACGTGCACGCGTGAACGTCACATCAATGTACACATGACTGTATCCATGAAAACATGGACACAATCGGCCTCTAATTGGATCTACAAGATGCACCAGTGAGGCATAAATAAGTTTCCATGACAACATTAGGCTTTGTTGCTGACCCCCCCCCCCTCCACCCCACTCCCACCTCACCACAATTCCCTCAATCTCAGCCCCCTCTGTTCCCTGCACCCCAATCTCATTCCCTTCTAGCTTTATCCTTTCCTCTCATTCACCTCCTCAACATTTCCCTCATTCGGTTTCCTCTCATTCCCGCCTCGATCTCCCCCCCCCCACCACCACCACCACCACCATCATCACCACCACCCAACCCCCCCACCTTTCTGCACGCACACAAAAAAACACCTACAGAAAAACAAGCAGGGAACCAGAGGGGGGGGGGGGCAGAAAGAGCGGACAAACATCACAATTAGAGCTTGATTTGTTTACTCAACAAGTAGGCATTCTCTATTTTCCAGATTTGTTCGATGGAAAACGGTCGGTAACTTTTTTTTTTTTTTTTGGCAAATGTTATTAAAAATCCTCTACATCTCATTGTCAAATAACACAATGAGCCTCGTACCACAATTTCCAGTTTTTTGCACAAAAAAAAAAAAAAAAGTATTCCGCTATCTATGCGCGCTGCAACAATTCAGATGAATAATTAAGATTTGCGAGATCTTAATATCTTAATACCCCTGAAGGATTTAATCACAAGCCGGCCCCTGTCATTGATTCAATTTTCCGAGCAGGCCTCCTCGTTGGCGGTTAGATAGCTATCCTAAGTGAATTCTCCGCTTCTGTTTCCCAGCCTTTGTTAACTGTCTGCTATAATGAGGCTCTGGCTGCTGTGGAGGTCTGGAAGCACCATCGCAGATGGGAAAGAAGCAACATAAAAGAAATAGGGCAGCAATTAGTGTTTAGCCCAGTTTAAAAGCCCTCCACTTGGCAAGCTGCAGCCCAGCTCCAGTCCAGGATGTGAAACTAAACTGGTGGGCTGGGACTTTGTCTCCCGTTTGTGTCTCTGTTGGCTTAATCAGCACCACTCCCGGTGCTACAGACAGCCACGCAATGGAGAGGAGGAGACGAGTGACTGGAGATTATTGTACTTTTGAGGAGGTCGAAAGGGAAACGAGGGGAAAAAGGGAGGTTGAATTGCATCTTTCATTTGGTGTTGTCTGGAGACTCTGTAAGACCTGTTGATGAAAGAGGTTTAGCGCACAGAGGAAGAGGTGTACAGATACAAACGATGTTTCTGGGAAATGACCCCGAACGTCCAAGACCCTCGTTTCTCCCCCAAGACAACTCAAACGAGGTGGATCTACCCGGAACCAAACCAAATAAAAAGAATGATTTTGAAAACACTCGAATGGGTTTGGTTTTGTTTCATCTGGATGGCTCCACAGCACATTGAGTCCTGTAAAGAGCTTATCCAAACAGAGCTACAACTACAGCACAGCAGAGGGAAGAGAAAACACGGGGAAACTGAGGAGAGACGAGAACCCCCCCTCCCTCCTTTCTCCTTTCTATTACATTCCACTGCTGAATATGAGCACATGATCTCGCATATGCTAACCCCCCTCCACATAAACACACACACACACACACACCTACCAATAAACACGCACACACCCACACGGATGTGAGAGTACACAAAAGCACCGTGGGGTGCATCCTGGACCTTCCGAGCCCAACTTCCCAGCCGCCCCCTATTCAGGCACCCTGCCCTCACCGACTTTCATATGAAACGCCGCCTCCACCAAGGTCCACTCAAAGACCCCCTCACAGAGCCTCAAACAACCCCCTCTCCTCCCCTCTCCTCCACGCTCTCCACCCCCGTCCAGCCAGCTCAGGCCTCGGCTCGGCGCTCGGAGCGGAGGCCTGGCAGGAAGCCTCCGCCGCTGAATGAATGGACCCGACACACAGGAACCGGGAAAGAAAGAGGCAGAAAGCGCTCATATCAACAGAATGGCGTCAAATTGATTTGTTCTTTCCAAGCAGCAGCAGCACAAACGCGACATACATGTCAATTACAATCAGCTTTTCTCCAGCGCTTATAAATAATCCATATCCAATAAATCTCTACCTGGGGGGAAAAGATGGCAACAGCTTGGATGCAGGTATGCTTTCTGTCTGGCCTTTAAAGCATAAGAGAGCTTCATGTAAAAACAAACACACACACACACACACACACAATCATTACCACCACAGGTACTCTATTCCCTTTCTCTCCGCGTGGTAATTATCACACCAGGAAAAGTGTTCCCTCACCAATTATCATTTCCACAAAATGTGTGTGGTTGCTTCCCCCCATTATTACAGATGATTCTGCCTGTATGCAGTCATATTACGGCCATTTGCATCAATACCCCCATAGGCTTACAGTTTGGATAGACAGCATGGCTTCTGGTGAAACATTACTGTAATTCATCCAGATGACAGTGCACTTCAATCTGATAATAAGACAATGCTGTGTTATGCAAACAGTGATGCATTGGAGTTTGGGTAATACATATCTTGAGGGGGTTTAAAGCTGAATCCGTCTGTGTTTGGTGTAATCATCAGTTGCAAACACATTCCATTACCATTCAAGTCAGCCCGCATTAAATAATTGTCTTCTAGCGGGACTGATTGTGCTTTAAACAACTTTCAGATCCATTAAGATAGTCTCTCTGCTCTCTCTTGCCTCACAATGGAAATATTCCAGCAGCAGCAGCAGCTGCCTCTGAAATGGCTTCCCTCTTGATGTGCGGTTAAGATCTGCCGGGTGCCGGCGACAGTGTGATCATCTCATGCTTGGACGAAAAGGCACGTATCATCAAACTGTCAGTATGTTTGTGTGGATCGCCACATCTATAAAACTCATGCATGAAGTGTCGGTTATCTATCGAGGAGTTCTGACACCAGTTTGAACCGTCGCCATCTAGTGGTCAAAGCAATGTTGCGGGACGGCTAGCTGCTGTCGGGGTACGTGCACGTAGCCGTCGGTTCAACACGAGTGCATGTGTACATAGCTGGCTTCTGTCAGTCCTTCATGGGGGAAGATGTTCTTAGGGAGACCTGACTGTAAACACACACACATAAACACACACCCCACAGTGTACACACACTGGTTTCCTCGCATTTCAAACATGGTAAACAAGTCGCCTCAACTCAATGCTGGCCCAGGCCACACACACACACACACACACACACACACACACACACACACACACACACACACACACACACACACACACACACACACACACACATATGCATACACAAATGCACAGAGAGACACACGAACAAACACAAGGATCCTGAAATTAAGCAAAACACGGCCCATCTGGCTCCAGAATTGTTTAGCAAAGCAGGAAGGATTTGAACCTTTTTATAGAGAAGCAGGACAGACCTGCCAACGGGTAGTTGCATTGGATAAACTATAAACTCAATCCAAGTCGCTTTTAAACTCCAGACTTGGCAACGGCAACTTGCTGGTGAGCAGAAAGCTCAGTATTTTCCCTCTGTGCTGTCCCCATTAGAGGGATTTAAATGAAGATGTCAAAGGCAAAACAGACAGAATATCCTGAATTCTACCCCGCAGAGAACTGCTTTTGTACGTGTGAACACAAGACACTCTCTCTCTCACACACACACACACACTCAGACAAACACACTAGTTTCAGTCGGCTCAGTCAACAGGCTGGTATGCAAAGCAAATCAGATTCAGCGTGACTAACAACAGTTGCACTCAAGCAAGTTTTTAAGTCCCACACTCGCACACAAGCGTGGCTGACACACACCTTCTTGCATTCGACAAACAAGCCCCAGTACGCTCGTCTTCCTTCGCATGTCACATGAGGGGTTAGCGTCGCGCCATCGGCAGCCATAATGAGCTAAAGTGATGCCACCCAGATGGCCTTGCCACAGTGAGAACAGAAATGGACGCTCATAGTGGGCGACCAAGCTGAACTGTGGACCGTTGAGTGAAAGGAGTGTCAGAAGTCATTAGGAGGGAGAAGGAGCGTAATCTGTTTCCTCTTATGGCCCCTGTGGTTTCTGTCAAAGTCGAGCCCATCCCTGTCTAAGAGTAGGGGAGCTAAGCAAGCATGGATATGTGTGGTTGTGATTGAACGTCATCCCTGGTATCACTGACAGCTAGAGAAGGTCCAGGCTGCTGCACTCTGCATCTCCACTTATTTGCCAAGGGACTGAGCTCTTCCAGCTGGAGGGAAGAGATGGAGAGGAGAGGAGAGGAGAGGAGAGGAGAGGAGAGGAGAGGAGAGGAGAGGAGAGGAGAGAAGAGAAGAGAAGAGAAGAGAAGAGAAGAGAAGAGAAGAGAAGAGAAGAGAAGAGAAGAGAAGAGAAGAGAAGAGAAGAGAAGAGAAGAGCTGGCTCTGCTGGACGAGAGATCGGGTCACTTTCCGCGAAATGAGTTTAACTCTCATTCTGTGGATGACCCAAACACTCAAGCCTCTTTCCTCCTGCCCTGGTTCTGTCCCTGTCCACAATGTAACACACCACACACACATGCACATGCACAAGTACACACACACACACACACACACACACACACACACACACACACACACACACAGCCAGCTGCCTCCCATCACTGAGGAACAGCCACAGATGGGCTCTGCATGCTCCGTAAAGATCTCTCCACAGGCCCAGTCTGCCGTCCTTGCCAAACCCGCCTGGCCCAAACCCACTGTATCTGAGGGCATGGCTGTGTGTCTGTGTGTGCAGATATATGTGTCCCCATACATGCCTGAGTGGGTGATAGTGTGTGTTAGTGTACCAGACACCCTGACTGTGCTAGAGTTGGTGTGTGTCGGTAGGAGGGGTGGCGATGGAGTCATGGAGAGAGACTCCCTCAGGACCAAGAGCTGCAGAGTCAAGATCTGGACTGGGGTGCGAGCTTGTAATCAGTCCTGAGCAGAGCAGGAGGGGTAGGAGAACCTACCAGGCGAACAATAGCATCTTTAGAATTCACACGACTGAGTGTTACCCCCACTAGTGAGAGGAATAGAGAGGAAAAAACATCATAATCATTATCAAACCCATGCAGCTTGGCCAGGTTGTTAACCAGCAGCCAATCTCTGCTCTAAATCTTTAAACCGATCCATAAGCCCTGAGAAAACATTTCTGCTGAATTTGATGTTGCTGCTCAATCACTACACCACATGTGCTAATGAACACACACACCAGCACAGCGACGCACACAGCTCCATATTACACACTCATTATTTCAATTCTGTTTGACTTAGATGGAGGCGGTCATGGTTAAATTCACTTTTTCACCATCGCCCTCCTCTCTCAGCATGGCCAGAAAACGGCTGAGGGATGCTACTGTTAGATCTCATAATGAAGCAAAGTGAATGGCGCATGAAGAATGAAGGCAGGAAATGTTTGATTATGTTAGCTAATTTTTCAAACCTGTGCTCAGCAGA
The DNA here is from genome assembly GCF_040054535.1 of Antennarius striatus. Taxonomy (NCBI): domain Eukaryota; kingdom Metazoa; phylum Chordata; class Actinopteri; order Lophiiformes; family Antennariidae; genus Antennarius; species Antennarius striatus. The sequence goes on along the minus strand of NC_090785.1, from coordinate 17,244,900 downwards.
ATTCCAGCACCTGGGAGAGGAATGAACCACAAGACATCTCCCAAACAACCCTGACAGATTATTAATGAAGTATTTCACCTCCAACATTTTCAGAAACATAATTAGTTGTGTAGATTAATGAAATGTACTACATTTATACCAGCATGGTGAATCGTGATAGCTTATAGCAGATAAAAACAAGCAGGTGAGGTGTTCTGTAAATTTAAAAAGGAGGTAATTTTGGCAAACGATGGAGGAAGAGTTTGGACAGGGCTAGGCTGATCATTTCCCTGCTTCCCGTCTTTAAACTAAGCTAAACTAATTGCTTTCTACAGCTATATAGAGTGCAGAGTGGTATCAATCTTTTCCGTGCAAGAAACTGCCTACACTTCCAAAATGTCAGACTATTTCTGCAATCATTATAGCATATTGATGATTGAAAGCACCATTTTTTGTTCACTCAACCATCTACTGCTGCATTCCAGAATGGTTTGGGCATGTCTCTTTTAGAATATCGAATAATCTGCTTCCAGTTTGCATTTTATTGCGATGCTTTCTGATAAAGGAGAGCTGATTCAGTATTTTAATGTGTCTGTATGTTGATAACAGGTGTTAATATGACACAGCTTCATAGAGGCTGAGAGGCTGGAGAGAAACCAAAGCTTTCCTGGAAGAACAAAGGGAAGAGATGGCGCACAGAAAGCAAATCAATCAATTTCCGCCCGAGCATGTCTGGCTTTGACAGCACAGCTCTGAACACAGAAGTAAAAGATAACACGCAACAAAGTTCAAAATACTTTCATTGTTCATCTGTCAATGTTAAAGACAATTGGAAGGGAGAGGGAGGGAAAATACTAACACAATATTTATCTTGCATCCCCTTCCCTACTGACTCACTCTTTTTTTTAATGTATTCCTGCTATTGTGAGGAGTGCTGGGAGATGGATGTGTAGAGGAGTCCAGTAGGTGATATGTGTCTGCTACGAGCACAGTGCAGTCACTCACACATTTTCCCCCTGTCTCCAATCTCAAGCAAGAGCAATAATTCAGACACCAACAAACACCATCAGCTTTTTTTTTTTTTTTTGTGGCATCTCAATTGTTGGTGGTTGGTGGTTTTTGTCTTCATTGTTCTTGACATTATTTCCCTGGGAAACTGGGAAAGTCAAACAGCTGACAAGGCGTCACCTCATGAACTCTATCCTTGGTTTCACACAGTCACGTATACCCACGTCCTCCATCTGACATACACTCTCAAGATGAAGCATTCCTTCTACTCCATACATACATATTGAATTGTAAAGATCTCTCGTCAACCGCTTGTCAAGCTCAATGGAGCACATCACCGTCTAAACAGGCCGGGAGCTGCGGCGGCTTCTCACAAGCGTCGACTGTTGCCTTTCAAGAACAGTGAGTCTTGATCACATCACTTATGGTGGCTGCAGGGCTCCCCATCGTTCACAAGACACAGCAAAGACCCGGCAAAATCTGAAGGATCTCTGCTGAGTACAAACGCATTCCTCTAAACTTAGTTTTTCATTTAGCCGAAAGCGCATACAACCTTGAGAAAACATGTGTGGTTCAATAAAACGAACTTGTAACAGTTATTTCCCCGTAGCTAATACCTGTTCGCTGTTCAAGCCTGTACCTGGGCCTCATACATGCCTGTTATGACTGGTCATGCGGCGCTATATAGGGAGAGTGCATGACCTGAGGAATTATCCTGTGTTCTCATCGGGACGTACGCATGCATGAGCCCACAAACACACACACAAACACACACAGACACACACACACACACACACACAACAAGTGCATGTTCTCACACGTGCACATGCGTTGTAGCCGCAATACATTCTTTGAAAGCCGACAGTAGCCAAACACAAGAAGATAGGCCTCTCTGTGTGTAACTGACAGGGTGAATTACACGGTGAGCTAAAACACTAGCTTCCCATCTCACAAATAGCATCGAATGGCTTTCAGATGGATTTTGCCGAATCTTGTACAAACAGTAAGTCAATACAAGTCCGATCTTTGAGGAAAAACAATTCACAAGTGTTTCATGGAGAAAATGTGTGTTTAGAGCACTTTGCACCACAGTCTGTCAACCAACCATTACGACGGCGCGCTGCCAACATGCTCAGTTTGCAGGGCGTGACACCAGAGAGCTGCATGCAGTTATTGGGATATTCCTGAGCCTTTAATATATAACTCCAATCTCATCAAAGACGAAGCTCAGGGAAAAAGAAAGGAGATCCCACTGATAAAAAGCTGATAATTCAGTCAAATGACTTAAAGAAGCAGCGAAATCGATGAGAAATATGTGTCATGAGCAAACGTACAAGACATTTTAATCGTTCGCCACTTTACCTCTGATATTTATGTCTGTCGCCGGCGCATTCATTACCATAAAGCGTGCTTAATATTTCTCAGCTGTGTGACGGGACCGCCACACTGCACATGATTGAGTGCACTGGATTTAGAGGTTCTTTTCTGCCTCTCCTTCTCTTTCGCCAGCTGTGTCCACCAAGGCGTTCTTCAGGACCTGAACGCATGACAGTCAACCAGGAGAGGAGGAGAGAGGAAGAGGAGGGAGGGGTGTGCGCTGTGCAAGAAGTGAGGACATGGTGCCAACCAGAGAGGCCCACCGTGCCTCAGTCCCATCTCTCCAGCTGAGGGCTTTGATTCGCCTGATTGTCTTCAATATTGAGACACACAATAAACACAACACTTGGCGCACATTTGCAATTCTAATCAGTCCCTCTCAACTAGCCTGGACAACCCAGCTACAGCCTTCTGGGATATCACTCATCTGACTGCAAAATAATGACACAATCATCGCCATGACTACGCTCCTACTACATACCATGAGCGGCAACGCCAAGGAGGAAATTAATACACAGGGGTGCTCGGAGGACTAACTGAATTAGCCAGGAGATTAACTAGATGCCAGGTTAATGAATGTGCCACGCAGGCAACTTCTCTCATCCTGCATTTGGAGAGTGTTCACACACACACATACACACACACACACACCTTCCCCCAAATAACCAGCAGCGTGAGGGCGAGCTAGCAGGCCCACACCTGCTTCTGCAGGACGAGTCGCGACAGGATTGCAGTAAACCATCTTCTCTCAACAGGAAGTTCAGACTATGTAAACTTAGGCGAATTGTTTCTCGATATGGCAGAAAGTTGCAAACTCAGGCGCTATCTGATTCCAGCATGCTGCGAAGTGACGATAAACCAGGATGCAGGCTGTGAAATGATCATTATCCGCTCTAAAAGTCGGTGGTTATATTGAACTATGTGTAATTGTTTGCTCTGCGGTTGTTGAGAATCGTAAAACTAATGCAGTTTAAAAGTTTAAGATAAGATAATAGACTGAAAAACACTTTATCTTCAACAAACTGTCCCACCATCATACATCTGGGACTAATAAAAGCCCATCTGTTGGCTTTTTCCGGTGCTGTTTTCATTGACTTGACAACATGATGGTAATAGATGCTTGTAGATAAATGAAAGCAGAGTGACGTGCAATCATCCACCTTTTAGATGCCTGGATTTATTTTTTTCACCCGAAAGATGAGAAACTCAAATTTAATTAAGAAAAAATAAACAAAAAAAAGCAGATACATCTTATGAAACTGGCTACCTGACTTGCAAATCGCTCAGATGATTCATAACAGCTACTGTACTAGTCTGCCCTCATTTTCCATTGTGCACGGCTGCAAGTGCACGGCAAGTAGTGTGCATGCGTGTGTGTGTGCATGTGTCTATGTGTCTGAGTGACTGACAGCCTGTCAGTGAAAGAGATGTCATTATCTGGCTGATGTCTGGGTGAGTTGTGTCCAGGGGCAGGGTCACATTGCTTGTAGGGAGCTGAGGCTTTGTGGACAGGAAACACTATTTTCTTATTTCCTCACTAGAGGGGAAACACTCTTGTCACAATCTGCAATGCCACTGTTCAACCTCATTTTGAGGTTATCCCAACATGGACGGCATAACAATGTGTGTGTAAACGCAGCAGAGATTCTTATCTTAAAACCTTTTTCTAGCAGGCTATTTCTATAAAACAACACGGTGATTTTTTTTGTTGTTGTTGCTTTGTTCACAAGGCCCTAAAGAGAGGCATTCTGCTATACCTCTCCCCACCCCATCCTTAGCCTTTGACATTTTCTGTGTAGCAACAATACACGGGTTTTAGTTCAGTGTCCTGCAGTCGATCTGTTAGAGTGCTGATAAGAGAAGCTGATGGATAGGTTTAATCATCCTGGCCCAGGGATCAAGACAGATCAATCAAATGCCGCATGGTTTATAAAAGAAAGCATTTTTATCAGTCACACGGTTGTCCGTCTGCAATCTTTTTTTAATAGCATTTAAAAAGAAATCAGATCTAAGGAATGTGTTGAAAACTGAACTAAATAAAGCGCTTAATAATTTGTCGAGAAAAGCTAAGTGGACATTAAAAAAGGCACATCACAGACAATTAAAACGCCACAGATCAACAAAGCTTAAAGCCCCATGTGGCTGGTCTCTGACATTCCAAACACCTCTTGACATAAACTGAAATAAACTCCCACGTCTTTGTGAAACACAAAGACATAAGAACTAAATCTGCAGCGAAATCTAAAAAGGAAAATGACAGAAAAGCTGAAAAGTATCTCCAGGAAATCAACAATGAGAGAGCAGCGGGCGCTGTTATAACTGGGACGGCGTGATTTTAACACACAGCTGCCGTCTTTGTCTTAAAAGCAGCTTCTTATCAGAGGACTTGAGCGACAAGTCTATTCTCTGCTTACAATCTCAGCTCATGATTATAAAAGACAGCTACACATGTTCCATCCAATCCAAGACAAATTACTTGCTTTTTCTTTTCTCCCTCGGTTGAACGATGTTATCCAGGCGGACATGCTTAAGTTGTCAGTAGGTTTCTAAAACCCATATTGAACAGCATATTGACTGATGCAATCATGGAGACACACATCATTAGACTCATTAACAGTGTATGTAAAAGGGGGAGGACGGCCTAACTGGTGTAGCGGGAGTCTGTGTCTCCTCTGATAACACTCGCCTTCAACGAGCAGAGCAAGGCAAGTTGCAAGCTGTCGGTATTAAAATGAAATGTGTGCATGTGATGTGTGTGCTAATAAATAGCTTGTTTAACATGATGCTATTCACATTCACACAGTTTGCTCTGTGATAATCGGGCCGACTGTGGCCTCGTAAAGACGCTCCATGTGTTGTTTTAGGAAGCCATTACAAACTGGGCCGTCTCCATTACAGGGGCTATCTGATCATTATTACCCCCATCTGTAACGCACACTCAATCCTTAATCTGCAAAAGCCAACCACAGCTGACTCATAAGCAAAAGCACACACACACACACACACACACACACGGTAATGGATGTGTGTGTTTGTATGTGTGCATTTAAACGTGACACCGCCAAAGTTCCCCTCCTCACACTGCGGCTTTCGGGTCAACGCATTTTAGCACAGTCTTCTTCAGCCACACTGAGACCAGCGCCGCAATCCCGCTGAAGCCATGGCCACACCAGTCTCTTTGTGAGGACCAGACCTCAACAGCCAATGCAATGCAAACGCAATCTCCCAGGCAGAACTGGCCGCATCCTTCAAAGGCTCATCACAGGATGCACATCTAATGCAGAGAGAAGGCCGGTTAAAGCCTCAGCCAGTCACACTGCTTTGAAGGGACGGCTTCAGTGCCTCAAATAGGAGCCAAATCATTTCCCTTCCTCCTACCATTCGCAATCTGCGTGAGGGGCACCAGGCGGCTGTGTTTGGCGGTCATATGTGGGGCGCCTTCAAAGATCACGCCACTCCATTCCAGAGAAGGGCCACCAACCGGAAATGAGACTCTTCCTGAAGCACGAGGGGCTTCTCCACCTCAAATATATTTTTATGTGTATATATACTTCTAATATGGATTTGACGTGACCGGCATAACCAACACGAAAGGTTCTGGCACGAATACATCAAAAATGATAGCAAACAAAGCTACTAAAAGTAGCAACACAGGGCTGGGCCGGGTGTAAAGAAAGGACTCGCCGAGGTTTGTCTGCAAAGAGAAGCTTTCATCTCCGAGACAGGAGAGGAGAGGAGTGATGTGTTGGAGGTTCAGGCTGTCATGTTTCACAGTAGGGGAGCTGAGAGACAGATGAGGGGAATAGCTAAAACTAGTCAAAGTTTTCAGTGCAGAGAGACAATGGATGGCGAGGCAGCAGATCTTATTAAGAGCAGCAAACGATGAGGTTAGCAAGTTAAAAACACAGTGTGAAATATTAGATCACGCAACCCATAGGAGGAGAAACCATGGTTACTCATTAAACAGAGTCAACGCATCGCCTACGGTCTTATTCTCTGCATACCTCATAATAAAGGCAGCAGAGAGGTTTTGGGATGTTGTGTTTGCTTTAGCAGACCTTCACTCTTATTTCCAATATCAGAGAGATGAGAGGCTTCCACTGCAAAGCACATCATGTGGGAGAATAAACATACATCTGATGGGAAACATGTGTGGGAGATGAAACGACCTCCCTCAAATGAATAGGATGAAATATAGAGCTGTGTCCTGCTGCGCTCCAATCAGGACCATAAGAAGTCAGTGTGAAGGGGGAAATGGCAGACCCCTGGCGGGCTCTCTCACTCAACACAGACACACAAGCTGCCAATATGGCCATTCTGGAGCGGATTCATGCGGAGGCCAGCGTCTGACAGTGACATCTCCATTCACTCTCAAATTCTTTTTCTCTTCCCTATATGCATGGACACACACACACACACACACACTTGCAAAGAGCCAAAGGCCACAGGAGGAGGAGCACCGTTGGGGTATAAAAAAGCCTTTCTCCTGCTGTGGGTCTCTGTGGGCTTTAGTATGGCATTATGGGAAGATTAGACTTTAGAGTGCTCAACTATCTGATGTCATTGTTGGTTTTACGTCGTCTGGATGGCTTGTGGAACTTGGACCTGATGGCAGGCGCATTTCTCTCAAGACAGAATGCTGTGGGTCACAGTTGTGATTGATTACAGGTTACTATTGTATCTGTCTGTGGCTCCGCTGGAAGAATTAGCCAAACAAAAACTCACGGAAAATGCTCCACATCTGACTCCATCAATCAAGTCAGCAATCAAAATAATTTAATTAAGAGACTTAAATCCTGCTGGCTTATGAATCCCTGATCCAATAGCCAAGAGACAAACTCGATTTAATGAAAATCCATACAAGATAGCATTAACTCCACTTTTAGGATAAAATCTTTTTCCATTACTTACATTTTGTAAATATCAAGGGAAACAGAAACAAAATAGCTGAGTGGTACTGTTTACCTATAAAGAGGAACACTTTGGGGAAACAATTATATACACAAGAGCAACTCTGATTACAAGGTAAAATTCCAGACAGGCTGCACAAATAAGCTGATATGTAAGTCGCTTTGGAGAGGAGCTCATTTTGAGAAAAAAAAAATGTTTCATAGATCTGGTGAACAGCAGCAGGACTGTGGAGAGACAAGGAGACGGAGTCTGCTGAATATGTGTGTAATTGTCTTTTTCTCCCGTTTCCGAGGTGTGAAAGGGAATGCGGGGTTGCACTAGGGTCCCAGGGAGAGGCGATTGAAGCGTCAGTCACAGCTGCCACACAGAGCCCCGGCGCAGAGCAAATCCCAGGCCCGGCCCTCGTGGGCGGAGGGGCCGGGCCTGGGTCTACGAGCAGCAGGAGTCCCACAAGCCTTTTCTTCCAGCTCCTCTCACCAGCACAAGGGGAACTGGGATCACGCTGGGAATTTGCTTAGAAAAGCTGAGGCAAAACTTGGCAGAATGGGTTAACGGAGGCACACGCACGCACACACACACACACACACACACACACACACACACACACACACAAACACACACACACACACACACACACACACACACACACACACACACACACACACACACACACAGAACAGCTTTCCGGCCTGTCTGTCTTGCCTGTGGGTATGGTGGGAAAGAAAAAGATAAAGTAGGGAAGAAAATCAAATATAAATCAAACTTCCAGTTAACATCTGAAAATTTAGGGCAGAGATTTATAGACACACGGAGCAGGACGAGGCCTGCTGAAACAAGATTACTGGAGGAATGGGTGGTTTTCGCTCGATGCCTGGGGAGTCTAATAGTGGTAAAGTCTGAGGATTATACACTGTGCCATTTCCATGCTTGCCCTAATAGTCTCCATGTCCTGTCTCTGTATGCTATAGATGGATTATGATGCTTCATAATTTTCATGGTGGTGGTAGTGTGGGTGTGGGGGGGGTCGTCACAGACGGCCCATCTGCCATACTGACACACTTACAGTATGGTGGTATCCCTAGGGAAAGCGGGACCGCTACCACACTATTCCATTACTTTATCATCCTATCATTCTATTATCCTACCACTCTATTCAATTACACTGTCACTCCATTAGTGTACCCGTAAGAGTGAACAAAGAGCTCCATGATGATCATTAATGATACGTTCAGAGACGGTCGGTACGGTCATGCTTCATCCGGACTCTGCTTGTAAAATATCATCTGTTACAGAAGAAGCTCAGTTTGACTCCAGTTCAGGAGCCACAGGTAATCCAGCAATCCCAACACACATCATGTGACTAATGGAAACCCAGACCAATGAAATATTACACTGATACGGTCAGATTATGTGAACAACAACATGATAATATATTATACATTTTAGTGTTATGATTTATGATATTATATTATATTATACAGTATTATATATTATATTATATTATATTATATTATATTATATTATATTATATTATATTATATTATATTATAGTTTTTATCACCATCTTGAGTAGTATTATTTTGAACATTGAATAACTTGTTCTTGTAATGTTTGAGGTGAGTGTGAGAAAAAAAACCAAAGATCAAATTTGTAGCTTTCTGCAAACCTATTTTATTCATTTGTTCCTCACTAGAAGACCAAAAACTAAGAAAAGTACTATTAAATGAGTAAATGAACCTTGAGTTACGATTTGATTTGTTTGTGCTTTATTTGTGTTGATGTGTCTGAAAGCTCCTGGGAAAGCAAATAAAACCCACTGTTAAAGGGAGGAAGTCAATATTGATTTAACTGTTTTGTTTTTTATGAGGGTTGTCTCTACTACACTTGTTAAAGTTTTGTAGATACGGTTCAAAGTAAAATTACTACAAAAGTTCTTGAGCCTTTGGCTAATACCAATTATAATCGAGTTTGTAGATGCTGCAAAAAAAAAATTATGCTATGATTAGTTTTGTGCACACACACACATATATGTGTGTGTGTGTGTGTGTGTGTGTGTGTGTGTGTGTGTGTGTGTGTGTGTGTGTGTGTGTGTGTGTGTGTGTGTGTGTGTGTGTGTACTGTATATACAGTATATATATATATATTTTTAAAAAGAGTAAATATTGTATACATGTATATTTATACATGATATATATACATATATATGTAAAGAGAAAGTATTGTATACATGTATGTTTATATGTTACATGGATTTAAGATTTTTTTTTAAATACACACTAAAAATCCTGTAAAATTGAGCATGTAATTCACACGTTTTTATTTCGTAACCTCAAATTTTCATGAAAGCCCTGATACTTTTATTTGCAAGCAAACACACACCACATCTCCAGTCCCACCTCTTCTATCAATGTCTGACTAAATCCCTCCTTCCCCAAAGTCTTGGCATGTTAAATTCTAAACTTCTCACAAAAGCCTTTGCAGTGCCACAAACCGGGGGAAGCAGGTCCCATGCTGCCTGTATGCCGGTGACAACTCATGACGTCTTTAAGATCTTGCTTTGCAGCTGCCCGTAAAGGTTGCCTGCCTGCTGTTTGGTCCCGGTGTCTGATGAGGTCTGCGTCCACAGCACAGAAGGGCTCTCTGAGAAAGCATTTAGTCTATGAGGTCAGCCTGGAGAAGAGGGTTACGAGTTCTCGAGCCGGAGCCGTAGGGGTAATGGTTTTAGAGATGGCTGTCACACAGATCTGTTCCACTGTCAAACACCGCCGCTGATCTCTACCAATCCAAGTCTGCTCGCTTTTCAATCGCTCAACTTCTCGCTCCCTGTCCCCCTTTCTTCTTTTCTCCCTCTCATTCCCTCTCGCACTGACACATGGAAGTAATCTGGGAGCTCTACGCTGGACTGAAAGGATGTGCGGTTGAGCCCAGGCCTGCGTTTCAATGCTCTACATCAGCTTCTTTTCCTCTCCTTTTTAATCCCCTTATTTTCATCTTCTCTTATGTAAAAGAACTATGGTGGCAAACAAAACGCAGACCTTTTCCCTCTTTTGCACAACTTTTTCTCCACTTCCTGTAACTCTGCCCCGCTTCATTTTCACCTAATTCAGCCGAAGCGCAGGCGAGGTGATGAGAGGAGATCCAAAGAAAAGCTTTCCAGAACCAACGTCTCTGACTCCGTTTGGCAGCGTTGGAGCTGATGGGAACTTCCTGGTTGCCGGCAGCCAAGTCTGTGTCTAATGAAGCCGGGTCGCTAACTGCCTAGAGGCAACCACTCCACATTCGTCCGCTCGGCCCTCAACACTTTCACAGAGGCACACTGGCACACTTCTAACGCTTCCTTAATGCTCCTCTGTGGCTGGACAAAGAACAATGGCACACTGACATACACTCTCAAGCACTCATTCATTTCCATAAGCTTAAGCTTATCCTTTTCATATAAGATTTAATGTCCTATAATTAAACTGAGTCCGAATAAACACAATTTAAACTGTTTGGAAAATTTCTTGCGCAATATAATTAGAATGGAATTCACTGCAGCAGATTGAAATCAAATATCTGACACTTTTTATTTGTTTTGGCTTTCTTTATAAAATCTTGAGTCTTTATTGCCAAAATAATTTTGCTGACATGCTAAGTTTCAGCAGGTTTGTCAAAACTGCCTGTGAGTCAGACGAGCTACAGCTGCGTCTGTCACACCTTTGTTTCTCGTTTCAAACTCTGGTTCTCAGGGTTAAAATATGCAGACACGCCGTTCTCCAACTGCAGCTAATGATTAGGGTTTGTTTAATTTTTTTTTTTAAACTGACAAGAAGAGGAGGAAAAATTAATGTTTTGCTGGCCAAACCCAAAAGATGTTATTTTGTTAACTTATTAACTCAAGTATGCAGAAAAATAAATGTGGGAGATTTTCACATAAAAGACACCAAAAACAATTATTTTTCAAGTTGTGACAGATGAATAAATTGCAAAGGTATGTGAAATATACACAAGGCAATAAATTTAGTTTTTTTATTATGTTATGTTTCTCTGGGTGTGTGATGGAATGTATTGATCTGTAACGCCTTGTAATCTCCTGGATAAAGCACTGAGTCATTGATGTCTTATCATATTTGTCAGTTTCTTAACTGGGTTTTTAACCTATTACGTCATAATTGTTTTGATCAGATAACAAATTATGGACTAATGCTTCGAGCTGTTTGAGTGACTTGCTGCACTGAGCCGTCGTCCCTGTTGTGACGCAATCCTCACGCATAACTCGAAAGAAAACCAGTCATAACCCCGAGTCACGAGGACCAGGTGGGAACTCTTTGTTTTCATGTCATAAATAAAATAAAAAAAACAACTAAAAATTGGTTGCGAATGCTGCCCCGATGCCAGGGAACAAAAAGTAGTTTCCACGCACGCCGATGCTTGAACATAAAGGAACAAACGCATCAATAAAAAGCAGAATGATCAGTTTTCAGGGCTGTAGCAGCCAAACCACCAGTGGATAAAGTGAGTCCATCTGGAAAGAAACCGGGATGGAAAAAAAATGTTATTCCCCTCTCCCCCCCAAAAAATAACTGAAGGCACTGCAGCCCCTTTTGCGAGGCCAGGTGACCGACGTCCATTACTGAAGGAAGAATCGAACACCCGCTGAAACAACAGATATGTCAACAAAAACGCGCCTGCATGCACAAGCAAGTGCAGCTGTCCTGACAGCGGGACACGGGGTACCTTTACTGCTTCGCCGGGCCAGTTGCTCCCCAGAAGTATTTGGTACTGGTCGGCCCTCTCGCTCTGAGTGGGGCTCAGGCTCTAAGTCCTCTCTGTGTGTAATGAGATCTTTATCAGAGGGAAACACGATCAGAGCCGAGAGGGGGAGAAGGGGGGACTCAGGGAAAGAGGGGTGCATATCGCAAAGGGGTAGAAAGGGGGCGACCAGCAGGATGCGAGGAAGGAACGAAACAAAAACAGGCCCCTGACCCTCTCAGCGGTGACCCACGCTGGAGGAGCAGCACCGGGGAGCGCTCTCCGGACTCCTTCGCAGGCAAGAACTAAATCCTGTTTCTGGTTTGGTCTGGAAGTTTCCTCCGGTTCTCGTTCAACAGGTTGCGGCAGTTTCAAGCTATAGCAGTTGTGCTTTGTTTTTTTTAACCTGCTGCATGGAATCGTCGCTATATTTAAATGCCATCTCAGGAAGGCTTTTTCTGAGCACCACTTTTGCAGGAGTCAAAGGTTTCTCATTGTTCCAGAATAAAGCTTTTAAATCATTTTTTTTTCCTTTGATAACATCTGTTTCTAAAAACAAAGATAAGGCATAATGGGGTTTTTTTCCTTATTACCTAGCAGGAAAAGCAATTTCTTTTCCATTATTAAAAAAAATAAAAATAAAACTAAGCATGAAAACAAAAGCTGAACTTTAATTAGGCCTTCTGTGAGCCGAGACTAAAAAAACTGGAGCCATGGGGGGAAAAAAAAATGCCACCTCATTATCTCAAAACGTAGACTTTATTTCTCTTAAAAATGCATCATAAATGCTTTTGTTTTCTCGTTTGAAAAAATAAATATTTGTTAATTCTCACGAAATATTCCAGAGGTAATCAAATATTGCAAATCAAACTCAGTGAACCTTTTAACTAAACAAGCCAGCGGTAAACCGGACCAGCCAATTGTTAAACTGCAGGCCAAGCAGCCGAGGTCAAAATAAGATGAGTAAGTAAAGACGAACGGCAACAAGGGCTCGGCTGGTTTTTATAGATTCAACAACCTCTCTCTCGCACCATTTTGCTCACGTTTGTGGGAATCGAAACCGAGGCGGAGGCCAAAAATGGTCTGCAGACTGATTCCAAGATTTGTGGAAATGCGAGGAGTTTAAAATCAGAGCAGCTCCTCTTTGGCGACTCCTGACCAGCCCGTGGCTGTTTTTTTTCGTCTGTTTTCAGATGTGTGTGTGTTTTTTCCGCTTCTCTTCCAACATCTTGTTTGTCTCCTGAGCTGCTGCAAAAACAGGCTGTGATAGCTACAGGTCACGAGGTAAATATTAGCAAAGGAGGGTTAGTGGACGTGGTGGGGGGGGGGACCCTGTCAGATTATCGTTAAATTGGCATTGCATTCCCGAGCGTACGGTGAAACTGAAGGTAGCAGGCCCGAGCGTCGCTCCGCTTCCTTCAGCCCCACCGAAGGGACGTGATCAGTCATAACACGGTGACATTTTCTGGCGTAATCCCACTCAGCTAAATGAGAGCTAATCCGATTTGTTCTGATCAAATGTTAGACGGTTCTTTACCGGCCGGAGACGATGACACATCCGGCCTCCTTCTGCACCGTTGCCCCCTCCAATCAGCAACCTCCCCAACCCCTGCTAGCCCCTTTTGCCATTTCACGGATCCTGCCTCAAATTAAATATCAAAAAAGGTCTGATACATCCTGCAGAAAAAAACTAAACCTCCGTCTCTTCTTCTTCTTCTTCTTCCTTCTAGACGGCGCTCTAGTCATGATGTATGCTGCCTGTTCAAACATGCTGGGGGGGAAAATCAATTAGGCAAACCCTCCTTTATTGATAATTCAGGCACAGGAGTGATGGTACGCTCATGTTGAAATCCATAATAGCAGGAGCATTTGGACACCCAAACCCTGCACGCATAAGGAAAACACAACACACACACACACATTCACACCATAGCGGCCCAAACCTGCTGCTTTCCTACACTTTGTCTCATAACTCATGGCCTATAGGGAGACATTGGTGTTGTTATATTTTTTGTGTACGTGCTACAGTGTGCGAGCAGCACACCAGATTAATTTATTAGCCGAGGCAGCAGTGCTCCCCAAAGTGTGAACAGGAAGTAAGACGTTGTAAATCTAGATAAGTCACCGGATAGTGTACCGTACATTTATACAGGCCTCTCCCACTCTTATCACTCTGGAGTAATACAGACCAGGACACAAAGATGGAGTTTTGAACAGGCAAACAGTGAAGACAGATGCTGATTGCTGCTAGAACTCCTTCTCTTACTACCTCTGCGATGCCGCTGCTGACTGATACATTTCAGAGGAAAAACAGGTTTGTCTTTTGTTATTGCATAAGCCTGCTCACGGCAAGATAATGGCGTATTGTTTTTTAAGAGCAGAGGAGCAGGATAATTGGGTTGAGAGAACAATTTGCAGAGTGCATTATTGTTCCACTGTGAACTTCATGAAATTGTCAGCCAGCATGGGGATTTTTTACGAGAGAGCAGAGCGGAGGAACAGATGGGGGAATGATCTTCTAATCGCTAAACCAATGTGGTAACCTTCTAAGACGTTCCCTCCAGGTGACATCATCAATCAATAAACGTCCCTCCTCCTTTCCTCTCTTTATTATTTGTCTCCCTGTGAGTGAACCAGTGCGGTTTTAGTGCATGTGTGTGTGTGTGTGTGTGTGTGTGTGTGTGTGTGTGTGTGTGTGTGTGTGTGTGTGTGTGTGTGTGTGTGTGTGAGATATCTCTATTTGATGACGCTCATTGTTCCACTACCTCTGCAGCTATAGTCAAATAAAAGCTGATGGGCCGTAGTCTTACCATTAGGACCAGGCCACACACACGTACACACACACACACACACACACACACACACACACACACACTTCAATGAACATGGCAGCAATATTCATTCTCACTGACTCCACAACCAGCTCTTATGACATCTGACATTTGGAGGATAAATCATGGATTCACTTGAATGAGTAAGTTCTAGTAATAAGCTGGTTGAGCTACTCTCCATTTCCCTTCGGTGCTATGTGCTCAAATGAAGGTCAGGTCTTCCAGCTCCAACCATACATAATACAGGAGAGGGTTGGGTGTTTTTTTTTCCCTTTTTTAGTTTATTTTTCCCTTGTGTATGCTTTCCAGCATCATGCAAATGTGGGAGTGAAGTCTAAGTGGGTGATAATTGTTACCAGAACCTGTTTTATGCAGCAGTCTGGGCGAAGTCCGCTTGTTTTGATGGGAGTAACGTGATTTCTCTTTAGAAAAATGTCCATTCTTTTGGGAAACCTGCCCCTGACTGGAGGTGGAGGAATAAAACTCAGTCCAAACCAGGAAACTTGAGGCAAATTTAATTACTTTCGCGCATTTGTTTCTTTGAAATCTAAAACCATTTCATCACACTTTCTTGGGGGTGGGGTGGGAGAACCAGATTCCCACACCTGGAGATTTGGCCCTCTCGGAAATGTTCAGGGCTCCTGGGACGGACTGAGAGAAATACCCCAGATCTGTCTGGGACACTCTTGTCACACTTTATTCCACTTTTCTTCTTCTTTTTTTCTCACAGATAATTGCAAACAGGGGATTGTAGGGGACAGGTAGACAAACTCTGAGAACCAGACTTTGCCCTCAGTCCAGCAATAAAAAGTTGCACATGTTTTGGTCATAAATTGGTGTAATTAAACGTCTATTATTGAGTTTAAGAGGCCTACTGTGTTTTGTGTGACTGTACCACTGTCTCCTAAAATCCCCGACGTGAAATAAATCCAAAGAAAACTTAATAACTTATTATAAAGTACATTTTAAACTACATAAATTGCGCTCTATTTTAGATAATTTTTAAATTTAATTGTAAACAGAACACAGCTTGTACACAACGACCACATTTCCAGTAAATATTATCGTTAGTCTTCCATTGCGCACACACCCAGTAAGTTAAGTAGACCCATAAGAATAATTAAGGGGGAAAAAAAACAGGCTTACTTGGAATTGAGCGAGCTCCAAATGATAGTCTCCAGTGATTTTGCTGAAGGTAATGCCGACCTGCACAATAAAATAACGATCCAGAGATAATACTTCCAACAACCGAGTCCTGCCATTCTGAGAGACGTTCAGACAGAGAGCCGAGAAGTCGGAGCGTCGGGCGGTGCGTCTGGCAGCCTTTATGTGAGGGTCGCCCGGTGGGAAGGTGAGCTACAATCAGTCGGGAGCATGTGAGGTCGATATCAGATACATGTCCTTCTGTCCGACTCCTTCAAATCTGCTCCAGGCCCCTCGTCCTTGACTGAACTGCCCGCAGGACCCGCGATGGAGCTCCCGGTTTTTGGAAGAAGATCAGCAGTCCGCTGGAGTGTCTCGCTTTTGACCTGTGGCTGGGACCACACACACACACACACACACACACAAAAAAAATCCCGACCTAATTGCTCTGCAGAGACAACTCAGATGTCCGATCTGATGTGTGATGAGACAGATTTGATCCTATCGCAGTTTGCGGAGACTCAAATCGGCGCTGCGGCTGCGGATGAAGCGCTGCGCCGAGTCTTTGTCATGCGCTCCCCTGACGCTGCCTGTACCTGTCGCTGGATATAGCCTACAGATGACCACATTCATCCATCAGTCAGAACTCCGCAACACGCTGGGAATCCCGAGGTCCACTTCATTCGAGTGTTGTCTTTCACTCCACCTCCACCACCACCACCCCCCCTGCTATTCTTCTTCTTCTCCAAAAAGGAATTGAGTTTCTATTGTAAATATCCCTGCGGGCTCTCAGCGCCGTTCCCCGTGCGTTTTTGCGCTCAGACAGGATCGTCTCTAGTCCGACTCGGGCATGCTGTGTGGACCAGACACCGCCGCACGTCTCCTCCCGGTTTGTCGCCGCTCGGACACGCCAAAAAAGAAAAAAAGTACCGCAGGAGGATCAGACCAGCTCTCCGGGGCCGCTCGGTGCCTCTAAATCCAGTGGCCAAAAACGTCCATGCCGGTGCGTGTTTTCATAACCGCATACAACACTACACGTTGTGCCGCAGCTCCAGATCAACTGTAACCCGAGCCGATGAGAGCGCATGAGGGAGGGGGGGGGTGGTTGATGTGGGGGGGGGAACCAACCCACAGTGAAGAGCGACCAATCACAGCGCTCTGTCCGAACTTGGAAGCAGGAAGCGAATGGCATTTATGGGGACGTGGAGAGGTGGATTGTGGATAAAGAGAGGGGAGGCAAAGGGGGGGGTTCTGTTATTGAATTGACCCCCACATCTCCAGCCACACCACCACCACTGCCGGAGACATCAGCCAGAATTAAAACAGACTTACTGGATATTCGTCACAGTGAAATCTGTTGTAATACACGCGTCATAGGCCAGTGGAGCGTGCGTAAAAGTGCCTGCAATAGAAAAACTTTGTCCCCTTTAAGTCCAGATCTGCTTCTATCCGTGGATCCCACACTAAATAATTATGACATAACATTCCTATAATACATGGCTATGAAAATCTCTCCATGGGGAATAATAATTATGTCTGCGGTCGGCGGAATAAGCACATTTGTAATATTTTCTCTTTTTATAGGCTATAATTTCAGTGTAACACTATTATAAAGTTTTCTATATATACACCAGTCGTTAAACTGTGCAGAAATCTTTAAATTTGACTGTATAGGATTACAGTATTTGTTATTTTGGTCCTTTCTCTTTCACTCTTTGAAAGGAATGATGATTAATGGTCTCTTTGGATCCCTTTCTACTTGTCCCCCCGTTGAGATAATGAACTCCATGAGAACTTAGTCTCCAGTGTCAATGGACAATAGACGGTCGGTAGCCGATAGTCATTGGGCCATTCATTCATTGAGCAAGAAATGCTTGACACATAATTGATCATGTCCATGTCTGTGCCCCCATTGTCTGTGTGTGTGTGTGTGTGTGTGTGTGTGTGTGTGTGTGTGTGTGTGTGTGTGTGTGTGTGTGTGTGTGTGTGTGTGTGTGTGTGTGTGTGTGTGTGTGTGTGTTGCGCGCGTTAGAGACAGACAGAAGGCTTCTTTTTTTGTGCGTTTGTCCGGTCAATACTGCCACCTAACGGGTTGCGATTGAATCGATCCAAAAGGGAAATTCAATAATAATGAGAAAGGAGAGATAACAGACAGTTAAAGAGTCTCACAGTTACTGAAGTTGATTTTACTGCATCCTGTTTTACCTCAACCTGCCATGAAAACTAAATATACTAAGGTTCACACCCAAATGACCATGCATTTTAATTATATGTAATTGTATTGAGTATGTCGTGTGTGTGTGTGTGTGTGTGTACGTGTGTGTGTGTGCGCGTGCACGTGTGTGTGTGTGAATGAAATGTATTTCTGAAACAAGGCCTCATAAACACTTTCAGTACACGGATCAGGGTAAAACCTGAAGAGGTCGTAAAGTTTCGCTGGAGTTTTTTTCTTGGCGTCATCCTCAGGAGCCTCCTCATCAACCTTCAGGTTGTTGTCATGGTGAAAATAAATACAGGCCAGCTGCCAAGAAGCCGGCATGTCCAGTGTGATGGCCAAGACTTCTGGGAGACCTGATATATCCCTGGCCAATAAGACAGTCACAGACAGATACCTGATCGGCTGCGAGCCAATGAGACCCTCCCTGTGTACAACTCTGAGTGGTATCACAGCTGTGGCTGAAGCGGAGTGGCCAGTGGGAGTGGGCCTGTTGGACGATGATGGTGAACACGCTGTGCTGCTGGGTAAAACACAGCTTGAAAGAAACAAAATGAAAAACACGCACACAAGCATAATCAAGGGATTTGCCTTAAGAAGTAACAAAGATGAATGTTTTACGTCGACCGTGTGACAGAAGGAGCACGTCATCACACACGAGAGGATTATAGAGGTTAGGCAACAGATAGTGGGCTTCTCTCTTAATTCCACAAAAACACGCGTGATGTATGTGATGTGACACATGGTGTGTAGGGCACGGTTGTAGGGAGTGATAAGAGTGTAGCCATAATGTTCAGTTCCACACACCATAGAAGGTAATTTGATCCACCTCCCCACCATCACCACCCCAGACAGCCACCTATGAAATAGTGCCATATTCAAGGAATGAGGTCATTGTGTTAATGTGTATATGTGGGTGTGATTAGTGTGTCTATAAATAGACCGAATGTACTTTGATACCACATGTGCACATCCAAAGACACTCTTCAAACCCTTCCAAACCAGACGTGCTGCAAGTAAAGATTATTTTCATAATTTTTTATTGTTTTGTGTTAAATTGATGAAATTAAATTTTTTTTTAAAATACTTCAGAAAACGGTGAAAATACCAAGCTCGATATTCCTAGAGCCTGAGGCAACATCTTCAAGCTGCTCGGTTTTTGTGTAACGAGCCATTCAAAAACCCATAAAGACTCTTGAGCCACGCGTGACTCCATCAGGTTGGATATACAGTAAACACAAAGGAGCTTTGTGCTGAATGTCAACACGCTCACAATGACAACTGATTTATAGTGTTAACATCCTAATGTCTGCAGGTAAAAAAAAACAGAAAAACTTTATGTGGTAAATGTTGAAAGCTGGATGTTGTCAATTTAGCCTTTCAGCCACTGTCAGGAGAATTTTGATGATAACAATTCTGGGCAAAAATGTGCTACAGGAAACGTGAAGGGATGACCAGATTAGGATCTACGCAATATTTCTGTAAGAAATTTCACTTGAAACCGCGAATATCAACCATCAGGAAGGGATCACCATGAAAATGAGGATTTATTCTCTGAGGACCAAGAATGAAAATGAGATGAGATGCTAGTCTGGACTAAAAATGATGGACAGAGCAAAATTATATTCAGTCTTCCATGAAAACAAAAGGAAGCTGGCTCAGTTCAATTATTAAAGACAAATTAACGGAGTAACGGTAACCACTT